>NC_081418.1:10056830-10356830 GCF_949786415.1 Peromyscus eremicus | reverse complement strand
TGCTACACTATATAGCTGTCCATATGTAGCTGTGCATATAATTGGTGATTCATGACATATTACAAAGAATCCATATATATTTCTATATACTTTATATTTGGAGAGATTTACTATAAATTCTGCATAAAAATGAATTAAAGGTCCTAAAGTAATTAACATAAGGACAAAAGTGAATCTACTAGTGTTCTCTAAGGTATTTAAATTAGCTAAATAATTGGTTTTTAATATAATTTTAAATGTATGTGTGCACTAGTGTGCACACACGCACATATTTAACAAAAGCAAGGATAAAAGACTTCATATTCTTGGGGTCCTGGTTTCCAGGTAGCCTACCTGGTGATGTGAGTAGCAGTCCAGTCATCCTTGTTCCACATCTAGTATCCTGTTATGAGTGAGTACATACCATGTTTGTCTTTCTGAGTCTGGGATACCTCACTCAGGATGATTTTTTCTAGGTCCATCCATTTGTCTGCAAACCTCATGATGTCATTGTTTTTCTCTGCTGAGTAGTATTCCATTGTGTATATGTACCACATTTTGTTTATCCATTCTTCAGTTGAAGGGCATCTAGGTTGTTTCCATGTTCTGGCTATTACAAACAATGCTGATATGAACATAGCTGAACAAGTGCTCTTGTGGTGTGCCAGGGATCGCCCAATGACAGAGAAATGGAATGAGATCTACATGAACAGCCTGGACATGAGTGGGGGTAGTGAAGGGCGAGGGTGGAGGGAAAGAGAGCTTGGGTGAGTGGGAGATCCCAGCTGGATCAACAACAGAGAGGGAGAACAAGGAATAGGAGACCATGGTAAATGAAGACCACATGAGAATAGGAAGAAACAAAGTGCTAGAGAGGCCCACAGAAATCCACAAAGATAACCCCACAACAGACTGCTGGCAATGGTCGAGAGACAGTCCGAATTGACCTACTCTGGTGATGGGATGGCCAAACACCCTAACTGTTGTGCTAGAAACCTCATCCCACTACTGAGGGATCTGGATGCAGAGATCCATGACTAGACCCCAGGTGGATCTCTGGGAGTCCAATTAGCGAGAATGAGGAGGGTTTATATGAGAGAGAATTGTTGAGACCAAGGTCGGATAAAGCACAGAGACAAATAGCCAAACAAATGGAAACACATGAAATATGAACCAATGGCTGAGGGGTCACCAACTGGATCAGGCCCTCTGAGTGGGTGAGACAGTTGATTGGCCTGATCTGTTTGGGAGGCATCCAGGCAGTGGCACTGGGTCCTGTGCTCATTGCATGAGTCGGCTGTTTGAAACCTGGGGCCTATGCAGGGTCGCTTGGCTCGGCCTGAGAGGAGGGGACTGGACCTACCTGGACTGAGTCCACCAGGTTGATCTCAGTCTGTGGGGAAGGCTTTGCCCTGGAGGAGATTGGAATGGGGGGCGGGCTGGGGGGAAGGTGAGGGGGGCGGGAGGGGGAGAACAAGGGAATCTGTGCCTGTATGTAGAACTTAATTAATTAAAAATTTAAAAAAAAAATCTCACCAAAAAAAATAAATAAAAAAAATAATAATAAAAAAAAAGACTTCATATTCTCTGAATTGCTTGTAGAAACCATAGTACTCTAGTAACGGTTTAAAAAATATACATCTTTAATAATGCTGTTACATTTATTATTACATAAATTTCTATGAAGTCTGTAACTACTAATTATAAGTCTCTCAAGTTCAGAGTCCATATTTTAGACCTACCTTTCACATATATTTCATGATTTCTCATGTATCATTTATGTAAGAAATTATCATATTTAAGTTGTAGTAGGATATGGTGACTAAAACTAAATGTTTCCTTATCATCCCTTGATTTTTCCATTAAAATACTAAAAATGCTAAATAATAATCAAAATGCTTCTAATGTGGCACAATCTTTATAGAGCATTAATATTCATATTAAGCCTGAATCTTGTTTTAAAATAGTAACTTTTTAAAATATGCAGTTTATTTTAAGAAATGTCAGGTTGTTCTTTATAAACACAACAGTACTATCATAAATATAAATGGAATTGTTTATAATACTTTAAATTCAAATAATTCATACTTTTATCCATCTTCTACATTTATACATAGATGAGAGTTTAAAAGGAAGCTTTAAAAATATTTTTCAAGAAGACCTGAATTTTAAAGAATGTAGCTGGCCTTTGATTTAGTCTGGATTTAAATGCTCAAGATTCAGTGAGAAGAAAAATGAAAGGCAGGTCTACAAAAAACAAACTCATGGGGAAACTGAATGTTGTCTACTGATGCAATAGTCCTTCTTCATCTTGGGGAACAATCACGATTCACCATGGAGACAAATGCGACCCTTCTTCCTCATATTTACATGTGACTTCCATCTTGTATCATGGGAACACATGACAAAAAGGCCCTGAAGCATCATCTACGAATGTGAGTAATGCTTTTTCTCTCCTCCTCTGAGGGATATCTCAGAGCTAGGGCTAATCTCTTTTTTGTATTGTATCCATAGTGATGTTATTTATATGCCATATGAGTCTTCTGTAAATCTTATTGTGAGGACCACATATTTAGCAAGTAACATTTCTAAACACGTTATAATTTAAAAACTATAGTTTTTTCATTAGCAATGTATTGAATGTTCATAATTGCTAGCACTCAACATTATGCTGCTTTTTTAAAAAACACTTAAAAATCATCAATTTAACTCTAATAAAGTCATATAAATGGAACAAAAAGTTTTAGTGTATGCTTTTGTATACATATGCATACAAGATCTATATTGTGAACTTTTTATTTGTATACAAATTACTTTTCATGTGCTGTTAATGGCATTCTTATTTAATGAGATGTGATTGAAAGAAATTTTGGTGTGTTAGGTAACTTGTTGAACAAAAAGTCAAAATGATCAAAATATAACATATTAAATGGATAAATAAATGTGCTTATTGATTCTTGCAAATTAAAATTAAAAATAATCAAAATCGCTTAAATATCTGATAACAAACGGTTGTCTTCAGTTAAGGTTTAGTTCAGTATAGACAAATCTGTGAATGTAGCTTGAGCAGTCTTCAGGCCCCTTTCTTTTTTGGATGTTCAATATTCTTTCTGCCTGGGATATAGTTCAATGGTAGAGTGATTGCTCAGGATGCATTTCATCTCCAGTACCAAACACAAGTTAAAAGATAATATTGACATTGTATCTAGAAAATAGAGAATAAAAGAAGAGAGAAAGCAAGAGGGAGAGAAGATGTCATACCAAATGATCAGATGTAAAACACTAAAACCAGTGTTGGCAGTCTCACAGCATTGCTCTAAAGAGGGGAGTTTGCTGTGGATGGTTGATTCCCGCCGTCCAGGAAGCATCATATAAAGGCAGCAGGTAAAGCCACGGAACACATGGCAACATATAGATTAACAGAAATGGGCTGAGTATAAGAGTAAGAGCTAGACAATGGTAGGCCTGAGCTAATGGCCAAGTAGTTTAAATAATATAAGCTTCTTTATGTTTATTTTATACGTGGACTACAGGACTGCTGGGGCTTGGCGGGACCCAGAAAGAAAAACTCTAACTACAAATGGTGCCCAATGGATTGACAAGAGTTTCCACCTAAAACCTGAGAAAAAAGATTCTAAAATGGAGCTAAAAACAGCTTCCTAGTTGTCTCTCTCAAGTTGGCAGGTTCCTGGCATGCTCGTTTGACTGGCAGTATGGCGGGAATGAGGTGTCTACAAGTGGCTCATTACGCTGCATGGTAGATTTAGTCTTTGCTAGTACAAAAAAATGAGAGGTTTCTGGGTTACATGCTGCTTTGATAAAAGCATAGAACCACTGTTTCTAAGAGTTGATGGCTCCCAGAGCTGGCGGTGGCCCAGAGCTGGTGGTAAATGTACCATCACCACCATGTTGGGAAGCTGAGGAGGGCAAAGCCACCAGCCAAAGCTGCTATTTTAGCCCTAGTAATACTGCAGTTTAAAACAATAGATTCACAGTAAAACAGATTCAGAGGGAACAAGACTTTCAATGCTTTACAATGTGTGTAAAAATGTACATAGGCTTGAAAGAGAGAAAAAAAAGAAATATATACAATTATATAAAGAAATAGATAGTTTTTAAAAATAAAGTCTTTGAAGAGACAGTAAAAGGTAGTATAAAGCCGGGCGGTGGTGGCGCACGCCTTTAATCCCAGCACTCGGGAGGCAGAGCCAGGCGGATCTCTGTGAGTTTGAGGCCAGCCTGGGCTACCAAGTGAGTTCCAGGAAAGGCGCAAAGCTACACAGAGAAACCCTGTCTCGAAAAACCAAAAAAAAAAAAAAAAAAAAGGTAGTATAAAAAATAAGCCACGTAAAGATGGATATTACACAGAAAATCTGGATTGTGTTGTCTTTGGGATTTTTAACTGCAGAAAAACATTTGATTGTAAAAGCTGTTGAGTTAAACAAATATATATATATTTTAAAGGTATCTTGACTTCAAAATTTGGATGTAAGGATATGTTGCTTTGGAAAGGAGGCTCTGCTTTTGTTTCCACAGAAAGCCAGAGGCTATGGATTTGTTCCAGATTAATATATCAGGTTTGACCAGCCAAGACCCCCTGAAAGGTTTCCAATGACACCATGGCCCAGATGATCCAACATCCAGAATGGTTTGAAGGCAACTGTCTCAGACAATACACCCTCATGGGCTACTCCATAATCCCAAAATTTTCTTTGTGTCCCCATAAGATACAGCACCCTCCTCCATCAGGAAGTAGTAAGAGAAGCTACGCCCAAATTCCCAAATATACCAAGCTGGCTTTGGAGATAGAATTGGCTCACTCCTTCTCTAAACTCAAACATATTGCTAAAAAAAAAAAAGTAAAAAAATTATTTTGTCCCATATCAAAAGAGCCCTCTGGTGTGGGACAGAGAAAAATCAATATTTTTATTTAAATCAGGTTGATTATAAATGCGATCTCTTTCTAAAGAAGAAAAGGGGATATGATATGATATGATAGGATGAAAGGGTAGATTATTGAATCTACTTTTAAAGAACAACTTGTTTAAAATGTTTTACATTGCTATGGATTTTAGTTTATTGATCCAAGTTTAAACTTAATTTTGTTATACTGTATATATATTTCTATTCTCATTTGAGGTATTATGTTTATGTAACTCATTTAAATTGTAATGGATAATTAAGAAATACAGATTAATAATTAGTCTTCTATGATAGTCAAACTTATAGTCATGTTGTTTTCTAGGTATACATAGATATAATTCAATTAGGTAGGTAATTTTCAAATACTTCAAAGATCTACAGAATATGACATTTAAAATGTTTTAAAAATTTAGACTTTCTGGACAATGAGACATATCTGCTCCTGGCAGCACCAATTTACTTCAGAGAGGAGGATGGGCATCAAAGACATTCCTTATGGAGTTTGTCTTCATGTTGGCAAAAATAGCCATTTGGGCAAGAAACTGTTCTTGCCTGGACTGCTTGATTGACTGGACATGCAGGACCCGTAGGAAGGTGACCACTGAACTTTGCTTGGCAAAATGGTCCTTCAGGTTCCTGCTTCACAGAGGAAACTGCCAGACATTCTACAGGACACAGAGAGAAATGACTGAGAGACTCTAGGCCTGTGAGCTAAAGATAGATGCCTCAACTTTACAAAAGAACTTTGGATGACTGTCCAGGCTGCCAGCTGTCTCTGTCTACCCTGCAAGACTCCCGAAAGTTGCTTGCATCCTTCTTCCATTTCTCAGGTAACAGTATATCCTTCTGGGGTCTTTGATGTGGTTGAAGACTAGATAGTTATAATTTCCTCAGTTATGATGAATGGTAAGTTAGATATAAAACCTTAGACTCACAAATATAAGATAGAATATCTTCTTTAATATTGTAACTGTAATTCTTGCTTGATAATTGTTTTGTTATATGTAATTTTACTATGTTAAAGTTAAAACCTTCCATTTTGAAAAAAAACAAAAAAGGGAAGTGCTGTGGATGATTGATTGATAAATAAAACACTGATTGGCCAGTAGCCAGGCAGGAAGTATAGGAGGGACTAGCAGAAAGGAGAATTGAGAAAACAGGAAGGCGGAGAGGAGGAGACACTACCCTGCTGTCCAGGAAGCATCACATAAAGGCATCAGGTAAAGCCACAGAACACATGGCAACATATAGATTAACAGAAATGGGCTGAGTATAAGAATAAGAGCTAGACAATGGTTGGCCTGAGCTAATGGCCAAGCAGTTTAAATAATATAAGCGTCTGTATGTTTATTTTATAAGTGGACTACGGGACTGCCAGGGTTTGGTGGGACCTGGAGAGAAAAACTCTAGCTACAGGAGTTGCTTAATCAGCCAGGTCTCCTTTGTTCTTAGTCAATGTAAGGTAGATATTTCTTACTTGTGTTTGTTAGAATACAGATTATTACCGGCAGCTAATGATGGATTTTACCTGGAAGTGGTATATAGAAGAAAGAAGATGGAAGGATACAGGGAAGCTACCAAGAGCTGTTCTGTCTTAATTTTCCAACAGTCACAGTTAGTATTTTACTAGGTAGACTAGGGCATCATTTCTAAGGTGTAAGCATGGCAATATTTAATGTGCAATTAGAAATAAAGAAAAGGTACCCTATTTTCACTCAGAGATAATAATAACTAAAGAAAATCTGCGTCAAAGTCAAGGGAAGATTCATTGGGGAAGTAAGATGAAGATTTGGGACCTGGAAGTCTCTGCTTGCAGAATGTGCAGACAAAAAGAAGTGCATCAAAGGATTCCATGTTCTACTGGAAAGCCAAGATACCAGAAAATAATTATTAAACTGAATAGAATTGATTACATGACTGACAGCACAAATACATATGCTGTCATATTAAATGAAAAGAATGAGTACATCTCATCTTGGAAATTAATTGCAAAATAAAATGTACATGTACATATGAGAATATGAATTGTTACCTATCATGGATACACTTTTTGAGGATTTTCATCTCTGCTCCTGGTAAACTATTGTTTGTGACTTGTTCTTAATGGTCAGGAAGCAATTAAATAGAAAAGACTCCCCAGGCTGTCTTGAATATATAAATAACCAGATGTAATCTATTAGCAACTCTGAAGTTATTTCTAATAAATTCAGACACATCACCTCTTATTCTTTCCAGATTACAGGATGTAATTACTTATGTGTATCTTCATGAAGAGACCCTTCCAATCCTTTGATCATTCTAATTGGGACATTAAAGATTTTTTTCTATTCTGTTTTAACTTTCTTGAAGTATAATAACCAGTTAAACTTTCATCCATGTTTGCTCTGCAAAGGGCAGACCTTGTGCCTTGTAAATCTTTTTTCTGCTAGGTAAAATCAGGTTATTTGAGATTAGGTTGTGTTGAACAAGTGTTAAGGAAATGAATAAATAGTCACTCATTTTCTAATAGAATTCCAAAGTTTGCCAACCTATGGGTAGCCTTTTGGGTACCTTTCTCTGAATCAGTCTAATGCCGTCAGCAAGGCATCCAGCATTATACTACCATCTGTGCTCAGTCCAGGGTGTGGATAACAGTGGCCCTTGGGCAGATGTGAGCAGCTGCCTGCTTTCATGAGTTGAAGTTGTATTGAAAAGCTGCCTCAGTCATTTAGCACATTCTCTGTGGCTGTTTTCAAATGGTGGAGTGGCACAGTGGTGACAGAACCCATATGGTGCCAGAGCCTGAAGCATTTGCCCTCTGACCTTTCCAGAAAATGGTTTCCAACCCCTCATACAAGTCATGGATGGCATCAATGGTTTTCCATTATCAGTTATTTTCTGTGAATATTAGGGCCTTTTCTGATGTTAACATATTGCTTTCAGCTTTCAGCTAATAACTTTGAAATGTTCTATAGTTCAATCTCACATATAATTCATCAGAATGTGTCATTATAAAGGGAAAAAGAGAAAAATCTTTTACAGATCATTTCTGGAAAACATAGATATATCTTTTTGATTCTTCCTGGAAGGCTTAGCTATGATCACTTCAATTTCCATTGCTAAAGAGAAATTGCAGAGATTAATTCATACTGTTGGTGTCTTAGTCAGAGTTTCTATTGATTTCATAACACACCTGACCAAAATCAACTAGAGGAAGAAACTATTTATTACATCTAACAACTCCTAGGTCTCTGCCATAGAGAAAAGACAGGGCAGAAACTCAGGGCAGGAACAAGGCAGGAGCCATGGAGTGCTGCACAGTGGCTTGCTCCTGCCCAAGAGTGCTACCACCCACAGTGGGAGGGGCCCTCCCACCCTACCCTCCCACATCAATCATAAATCGAGAAAATGACCTACAGATTTTCCTACAGGCAATCAGGTGGAAGAAATTCTCAATTTGAGGTACCTCTTCTCAGATATCTTTAGCATGTGTGGAGTTAACAACAACAAAACAAATAAACAAAACAACCGGGACAATGCCTTATCATATAGTATTTCATTTCTCACAAAAACTCTGTTATTTAAAAATTGATAGTAATAGTACTACATTAGAAAAGAGAAAGTCTGCAGTAACTGTGTTGATTGCTCATCACTGGAGAAAAAGACCACCCACCTTGATTTTTCTTCCTCCCAATGGTAGAACCCCAAATGGTTAATTTCTGTAACTCTGCAAGACTGATGGAATGGCAAAGCTTTGGAATTACAGTCTTTCTTCATCACCCCTGGTTTCTGAGTCCTGAAAGACTGGGGATTTCAGTTCTCACTGGCGTCAGTTAGAGACCATCCTTCCAAAAGACGAAACTGTCAGAAAGTTTTATTTTAGCATTGTCTTTTCTTCCCTTCTCTCTAAAGGAAAATGAAAATAAGTACAATAATTAATAACACTGGTTTAAATGCCATTATTTCATTTTGGCAAAAAAGACAACATTTTGTAAATATAAGTCATTAATAGTAAATACCCTTACCCACAGGTCATCATTCTTTGTGTCCGTTCTAGTAAGGGGTAGTAGCCACTACTGTTCAGTATAAACACTTAGAACACAAAATAAAGAAAACAAAGTTGGAAGCATTCCTACTCAACACCCTATATCCGAATGTGCTGACGTCAGAAGTGAGCACCTGGGTATGACCAGCAAAACCCTGGGGGCCTGTGGCCTGCACCCAGTCAGAAGCAGGAACCAAAACATTTGCGAAGAAGGAATGAGCCTCTCAAAGGCCATAGAAACTCAGGCTCCAGACGGTTCATCTGACAGTCTCCCACATATGTCAATGCATAGCAATCACATAAGTTAGTAACAAGGGACCCTTCCGGCGACCACATCTCCACTAGGACCTCTTGTCTCTGGTCTGACTCTGACTTTGCTGGCCATTCAGTATCCTGAACCCTGGCTGACCTGTGACAGCTAACCTCTCTTTTCAAGCAACATCACGCTCAAGGAGAGCCAGCTGCAGAGTTGGAACCCACTGATTCCTCACTGTCTTTTCCTCACCCGGGGACTAGGACTTGATGGCTTGCTGTGCACTGGGTGATAGCTCTTAAAACCACTTGTGCCAGCCACCTCTACCCTCTACCTGTGAATGTCCTCAGCCTCCTGACACTGGCCAGATCATTTAGGGCTAGATCATGCAATTGTTACTTTTGTTTGCTGTGGATTCATTGCTTCTCTTCTCCTGTGCTGTAATGTATGAACGCTAAACCTCGCAATCAAAAGACATTGGGCTGTCTGTCTCTCTTTGATGCCCGAGTCGTGTTCAAGGCAAGCATGCACAAGTGCAGTTCCCAGTGCGTTTTAGACATCTGCTCACCACTCCATTCTCAGTGTCTTCAGGCCCCACACTGGCCTTTGCTTTTGCATGTCTTTAACTTCATGATTAAAACAAGAATGTGAAATTTGAAGTCAAAGACATTCAGTCTGGCTTTGCTTTGGGGATTCTCTAAGTTGCCTCCTAGTGCTGAGAAGGAAGTTTGCCAAAGAGAAAAGATTTGAAGACTGTATGAAAGGTGAATAAAAGCATGGACTAGGAGAAGGGGACCCACCAACTAAATTCAAGGGGGTTGCTTCTAGACTGTTTTTTAAATAACACAAATTAATACTATATGCTTTCTAATGATGAAGTAATACTTAATATTTTTTTCTTCCTCATATAGCACTCATTTTCATTTTTGTAAATATATGTTTTCCATGCAATATATGCTGTTGAAATCTGTACAAAAAAGAACAGATATATGTGTACATGTGCTGAGTAAGACAGAAAAAACAGCTGCCACATTGAAAGGCTTTTGTTCTTCACGTTCTAGTGTTTGAAACAATCCCAAGTATCCTCTAGAGTGCTGGGCATGAAAATCACTTAGTGACATTTGCTGATCAGGAGTTTACTTAGCAGTCTGGGTTCTTTGGTGTAGAGTTCTGTTTAAGAAGCTTGTTCTAGAGTATATTGTGCCTGTGATCTAAAAGATTTCTGTCACCCATGTGAGAGTAACTCCGGCAACACTGAAAGCTCTGGAAACAGGTGGCTGGAAAGGTACTGTCACAGGGAGATTTTGCCCAGTGTCATTCCCTCCTGAGCAGTATGGTTCACAGGAGGCAGACAAAAAGCAAACTCTGAGTCCTCTCCCCTCCTAGGAGATTAATTCCTTTCAGAGACAAGAAAACCCTGTTCCTCATGGGTGGCAGCACGACTTTGGAAGCATTCTCATGTAGATAATAAACATAGCTTTTGGTGTACCCTTGTAATGCTCAGGAACCTCTAAATATCTACAGAACACCCCTTTCTCGCTGCTTCCAGGCTCCTTATTAAGTCTTATTTGTTCCCATCTTTACTCTCCCAATTAAAACTGAATTCAAAGGCATTCTTGCCTCCTTCGCTTTGTCCTGGTGGTGCCTACTTCCTAGCAGTCTCTCCCAAATACAGAGCATACTAATTAAAGACACAGCTCTTCCGGATACTTGTAGTGTGTTGCTGAAAATAAGAAACAAATGGGATGACTTAGGTCTTGTGGGAAATGAATATTTCAGTGGATGAAGAAACCCAGCTCACTGATAACTGCATTTGCTAAAAATAAACTGGTCTGATTCTTAAAGTATGAGGTGGGAGAGATATATTTTTAATAGCTTCATGTCATCAACTTGACTTTTAATTTCAATTTTCTTAAATCACAAGATTATTATTGTGAAAAGAGCAGTTTAAGCAATAAAGTGAGCATGACCTAGTACAATCTTGATTATCACACTCAAATAGAAATTCCACACTTACATAAAAACCTTGTGAACACCAGAGACTGTATGTATGCTGTTATTAGTAGGAAGCATCCTGTATCTCTTGATCCTAGACACAGGGTAGCCCTTCAGGACTCTTCTTGGTGATGGTTTTAAACTGCAAAATCACAATGAAAAGCATAAAAATGTGAAAAGCATGATGTGAGAAAGACCTCAAAGGGACTCTTGTCAACAGCATGAGAACAAAGAAAGAAATTCAGAGAACTGTCTCGTTTGATGTCATGGGGATGTTTGCTTCAAGTGACTGCAATTTTTCAGCACTCTGCACATGCTGATGATTGACTGTGAAAGCATGAGTACTGATTCATGAATTACAGATACTGTAACTTTCGGTGAATGGGTGAATTTTGCAAGGGCAAAATTCTCAATCAATAATGAGGATGGATGAGATAGTAATTGTATACCTATCATATACAAACTGATTGGGAGTGGATAGAATATATCAACTAATAAAGTAGAAAAAGAAAGGGGCCGGGAGGTGGTGGTGCACACCTTTAATCCCAGCACTCAGGAGGCAGAGCCAGGCGGATCTCTGTGAGTTCGAGGCCAGCCTGGGCTACCAAGTGAGTTCCAGGAAAGGCGCAAAACTACACAGAGAAACCCTGCCTCGAAAAACCAAAAAAAAAAAAAAAAAAAAAAAAAAAGAAAAAGAAAAAGAAAAAGAAAGGTATGTAGTGAGACACAAATAGGATAATACTATGAGTAATATTATTTAGCATGATAAAAATAAAGATAAGAGTAGAGTACATTCATCTCACATGACTGTCATAGGTTAGAAACACCAGTTTGTAAGTTGGAGCAGAACTTCTGGATACATAGAATTATACAAGATTCCAACATAGAGCCAGACCAAAAAATATACAGTAGATCTGGATGAAATGAGGAGTTCCAAGTGAAGTCAACTCCCCCAGTGTCTCTTGTAGCAGGAATCTTAAAAGGTCTTATTAATAAAATCAAACCTGTAGCCAGATATTGGGGTGGAGCTGGAAGATCAGAGAACCAGAACAAGCCACAGCTACCTCACCTTGCCAGATCCTCAGCTGATCCTGTTTCCTCAGACTGGAAGCCTCTGTGTCCTCATTTCCGAATGGCTCTCAGCTGAATTGTGCTGCTCAAAACCTAAAAGTTTAACCAGCCAAATGCTTAACCAGCTTCTAGTTTCTGGTCCTCACGCCTTATATACCTTTCTGCTTTCTACCACCACTCCCTGGGATTAAAGGCTCTCTTTCCGGGATTAAAGGCGTGAGTCACCATGCTTGGCTGTATCCTTGAACACATGGATTTCTGCCTCTGGAATGCTAGGATTAAAGGCGTGTGCTACCACTGCCTAATCCTTTTTCTAGCCTAAGTATCTAGTGGCTTGTCTGTTCTCTGACCCCAGATAAGTTTATTAGGGTACACAATATTTTGGGGAACACAATACCACAGTCTCTTTCCCTTCTTACTACACACTGCTTCTCTGACCTACATGAGATGAAGCTTTGTGACATGTTTTCAAAGCAAATAGTATGCTATGTTAGAAATTCACAGACCCATGCTGCATCTCAGGCATCTTGAAACTTGGCTTCCTTAATAATGTCAGGTGAAAACTAGTCCTGTAGGCACTGATCCTTTCAACAGACATAAAATACAATCACAAAACCATACAGAAAGCATACTGCTCCGTTGAGCTTAATGGTGATGGTATGGTTGTCCAGATAAACAGGAGCACGCAGAGGAACCTAACACAGGTGCTGGAGTGGATGGGCAGCTTACTATTGAAACCCATTAAGTTATGTGCACCTCCTTCCAACTCTGCACATCAGCATGGTATGCTCCAGCAGACGGAAAGTGGCTCTGTTGACAAAAGATAAAAATCTGAGAATGTGTATTTTGATTAAGCCAAGTAATTAATATTCAAGAAGTAGGTCCATAAGATTATAGCATGTTTTTTGAATAAACAGCGATGATACCAAATGAAGAAAAGAATTTTAACTCACTTAAGTTTTAAGACATTTCAATTCATTTTTAATTTAACATTAAATTAGATTTACTAATTTAATATGTTAAATTTGGGTAGTCTTACTCTCTATTATAATGTAAGTGGTTTTCTCTAACACTTACTGAAGATTTACTATGAATTTACAATTATTTGAATTCAAATAAGAGAAAGACAATGGAGCTATTGTTTAATCTTAGATTCCAATGTCTCAAGACACCAAAACCAGAAGGAAAGTATTACTCATGGGATTCTTTGTGTCTCTTATTCCTACACATAGCATCAAAGATAAGGAAGCGTGCTGTGAAAGGCGTTGGTCGAGAGGGCACTGGCCCCTTGCAGCCGCCTCACATTGAAAGGCCTGGTATAACTTCCTTAGCTGTGAGAAGATGTTAGCTCCTTGAACGATGCTTTCTTGTCTGCTCTGTTGGTTCTATGTTTTCAGTTCAATACAATATAGATACAGGGGCTAGAGAGATGGCTTCCAGTTAAAAGTCACTTGAAGATCCCACACAAGAGCCTGGCTCTGTTTTCAACCCCCGGGTGGATGGCTCACAACCACTGTGACTCCAACTACATGGATCTAGTTCCTCTTCTAGCCTCCTCATTTACTGGCACACTTGTGATACATACGCACATACAATCAGGCATACACGCCTGCACACAAAATAAATAAATACATATTTAAAATAATAATAATATTGATATGGCTTCTTACACTGACACAGGGTACCTCTCTCAAACTCTTTTTACTCTAAGTTGTATGTATAGCTGTGGTAGAGAGAGAAAGGCAGAGAGATAAAGTGATTGAATCATGAAAAAGAAAAACATTTTTTTATCAGAAAATATGAAGTAAGTTTTGCTGAAGTAAACACAAAATGTGTTGTAGTATATAAGCTATTATAGAATGAAAACATATATAAATTTTAAGATGTAAACAGACATGTTGACAGTCAGCTGTGGCTCATGGCACAATGAAAAGTTTACTACCACTTTAGAAAAGCAGGTTTCTAGGTGGTTTTTGTTGTTGTTGTTGTTGTTGTTCTTGTTGTTGCTGTTTTGTTTCGTTTTGTGTTTTGACAGAAATTTCAAAATGCTCAACATGTCGAGGAAGAGTCTCCATGAGAATAACAAGGTCGACCAGATGGCAGATAAGCCCTAAGTAGTTTCCATTCAGAAAATGTAATAACAAAACCAGAATCCATGTTGATGTTTTAATGTACTGCTAAAAATTCTAACAACCTTGTTCTAATTTGAAATATTTCAGAAGAGTTCAGCTCCCCATACTTTATCACTACTTGTGAATTAAGGAATTCTCTAGATATAAAAATAAACAGTGCATCCCCATCACTGTTTGACCTATACTATGTCTACTCATTTTTACCCCATGAAGTTCATGAATGAAGACTGAGTTGGGACCTCGGGATGTAGCTCAGATGGAGGAGAGTGCTTTCCTAACATGTGTTAGGTTCCCTTCTTGCAACATCCACTGGTATGAGCTGTTTTGAGTGTTTTATTACAGGGTTCCTGGTCATCCTCAAATGCAAGCTCAGGTCAAAGTACTGACTTTGATTGGAAGTTGAGTTATTACAATCTCCATGGTTTATTTCCATTTTCTGAATGTGTTTTCAAAGAACTATACAGACATTAACCAATTCCTTTAATTTATTTATATCATTTTATTATATCTTTCTGATCTTTTTAAGTTAAGGAATTTATTTAGGACAAATTTGCTTAAACACCATTTTCTTTTTCTCAACTTCCAAGTTAGTCCTATTATGAGTTAAATAGTAATCAGTAATGAAGACGAAGAGTGAGAGAGAGGGGGGAATGAAGAACCAGGCATAGCCCATCTTCTCCGAATCAAGAACTGAGTATCCATTATAAACATCCTGATATGGTAGAACACAAAGGAAAAGGAAAGGAATGTTTACTTGAGGGACATGAATCACCTGTTTTCCTATGCATTGCCATTTCTTTTCAATGGAAGTCTTGAAATAAAATAAATCATGATTTTTATATCTACTTTTGCTAAGACATGATCATTTTAACGATGATCTTCAGTCATTCTCTTATTAATAAACACAATGGAAAAAATGTTCTTTTTTAGAATGAAATTTCAAATTATGACAGACATTAAGGAGCACCAAACAATGTACACTTAAGTATATCAATACCATTCGTAAATATTTTATCCATAAAGGGCAATGGCATATACATTTTTTCAGATCAGTGATAAAAAGCATATAACAAGGAAAACCAGGAATGTAAAATGTCAAAATAATTTTTATGTCAAGGCAATCATCATGTTTTGCTGACTTTAAAGTTTTACTCTGTCTGACGTTTACCTGAAAGCTAGCATTGGAATCTTAGAAGTTCTCAGTAAGCAGACTACCAAAGTGATACTCAAGCAAATGGACTGACTGTAGTGGCTTCCCTGCTTCACGAACCTGATTAACTTTTAAATGATATTATAAATAGCAATGAATTCTGTGGTTTTATTATGTTTGCCCAGCTGTCTCTTAAATTAATTACTTGTTTTCCTAGCCAGGGCATCACTAGTAGAAGCTTTTAGCTATCAGGATTGGTAGGCGGTTACTAAATATATTTGTAAGAAATTGGGCAAGCTAATATCATTTTCTGCTTTCAATTTCTGGGAATAAGAAAAAAAAATTGAACTTAATGACATCTATGTTCTCTTCTTGTGCTAAAAGTCAGTTAGTCTTTGCTTATCAGAGTCCTAAGCTCCTGTCTGGGAATTAGTCTTGAGGCAATTCCTGCAATCTGCTAGGTTTCATTCAGAACACAAGACTGCAGTGGAATAATTCATAATGCCCAGATCACTTCAGATATATGCACACTGCATTTACTATAAAAGTGATTCTGCATTACTATAAAATACCTTATTATATTTATTTTACTTTTAAATAAAAATCTGTAGAAATGTCTGAGATACCTCAACTGTTCTTAATCCAGAAATACACATGGTAAAATTGAAAAGAATGCACCTGTAATGTGGTAAAAAGAAGAAATAAAAAACCCACTACATTTCACACAAATTCCTTCTCCAGGAATTGAAACAGATGAGAACCACTCTATTTCCATTACAAATGTCTATCAGGGCTAGGGAGATTGGCTCAGTTTCTCAGTTATAAAGTGTATGCTGTGCAAGAATAAGGACCTGAACTCAGATCACAGAACTCAGGTAAAGTGCTGGGCACTGTAGCATACACTTGTAAACCCAGTGATGAGCGGGTGAAGGCAGATGGATTTCTGAAACTCATTGGACACCTAGCCTAACCAAAACTGATGAATTTCGGGGTCAGCTGAAGATCCTGTTGCAAAAAGTAAAGATGGAATCTGTTCCATAGTGAGGCAACTTACTGTCCTCTGTGTTTGAGATCCACTTCTGTTGTGTGATATTTTGTTTATGTTGTGACAAATAAAGGATATCAGAGGGTGGAGCTAGACACTAGATAACCATAGAGGCCATTCAGTGGTGACATACACCTTTAATTACAGCACTTGGGAAAAAGAAGCAGGAAAATCGGGAGTTCAAGGCCACCATGGGCTACATGAGATTGAACCAGTCTAAAAGAGAAACAGAGCCTGGTTGTGGAGGCTCACATCTTTGATCCCAGCACATGGGATCTCATGCCTTTGAGCCCAGCACATGGGAGTCTCATGCCTTTAATTCCAGCACTAGGGAAATGGAGGCAGGAATATAAGGTGGATGGAGACAGGATCTCAGACTCACCCCACTCAGTCTGAGGATTTATAGAAAGAGGATCACCCCATGTTGGGTGCCAGATGAAGCACTATTCTAATTATATTATTAAATAAAAACCCAGAGTCAGATATCAAGGGTGAAATCTGAAAAATCAAAGAAGCAGAGAAGGCAGCCACCTAGAGACTTCTTACCTCTACGAATGCTCAGACCAAATGGGGTAAAATCCTGTCTCCACCTCCCTAGTGCTGGGATTAAAGGTTGGGGCCACCAACACCTGGCTCTGTTTCTTTTTTATTTTTTTTTAATTTTTTATTTATTTATTTTTTTTTGGTTTTTCGAGACAGGCTTTCTCTGTGTAGCTTTGCGCCTTTCCTGAGACTCACTTGGTAGCCCAGGCTGGCCTCGAACTCACAGAGATCCGCCTGCCTCTGCCTCCCGAGTGCTAGGATTAAAGGCGTGCACCACCACCGCCCAGCCAATTGTTTCTCTTTTAGACTGGTTCAATATCATATAATCCAGAGTGGCCTTGAACCCCTGATCCTTCTGCTTCTACCTCCCAAGTGTTGGAATTAAAGATGTGTGCCACCACTGCCTGGCCTCTATGGTTAACTAGTGGCTAACTCCACCCTCTGATCTCCAGGCAAGCTTTATTTGTCAGAACACAAACAAAATATCACACAATACACTCAAATCATGCTTTAAACCTTAGGCTCAAAGAGGTAACTTAGTACTGTTCTTTAATTAATTGACATAGTCCCAAATAGTCTTCTAAATATCTTTTTCTACCAATATAGAAATCTACTCTCAGCCCCAATGAGAGAAACCTTTCTTTGCAATTAATTATGGTGAATGCAAAGGCTCTGGCTATGCAGGACAATTGAGGGCCCAGCTTCAATCAAGTTATTTGTATGCTCCCTTCAAGTTCAAGGAGGACAGGAAGAATATCTAAGATAACATCCTGGGAGAAGTGCTGCAAAATGCCATCCTCTGGGCATGACACAATCATTGCAACCATGAGCAAACAGCAACTGGGACTACTTGCACCATGCCTGCACAAAACTGGCCCTGTCAAAAATCAATTATAGATGGCAAGTGAGCTCATGGACTCCTAACCAATATGTCTGAGCTATTGGATGCTGATGGATTCTGGAATAGTGAAAGCCATTGGCTTAATCTGGGTACCCGCTGTTGAGCCTCCCAATCCCCAGCTTCATTGGAAAGCTCTAAACCAATAGTCACACAGATGGCTCTGATTAAACTCAGTGGGTCAGAAAATAGAACAAACAGGAATATAAGAAAGATATTTGTGTGGAAGGTGTGTGTGTGTATATATGTGTGTTTGGGGGGGTAAAACTGGTAAGAAGGAGTTAAAAATATAGGAGATTAGAGTAATAATCATTGTATACATGTATAAAGTTGACAAGGAATAAATTTCATTGATAAAATTAAAGAACAATAAAGGTGGAGAGTGATGGAGGAAGACTTCTGGCCCCCACATGTGCATACTCATACTAATAAGTAGATATACACATAAAATAGCCCCATCATTTGCTGGATCTATACAGAGTATTTTACTTAGTTCTAATAAATAGCTGCCATTCTACTCATCAAAAGGCTTAAAATTCATTCTATTGAGAAACAAATTGAAGATCACTCATTTCTTCAGGCATTTATCCATTTAATAGATAGTGTTTATTATTTCCTCCATTGTCCATGGACTTTGCATTTTAAACATTTATTTTTTATATTTAATTATGTGTATTATTATGTGTCTGTGTGTGGGCATGTGCATGGGAATGTAGGTGCCTGCCAATGCCAGAAGGCCTCTATCCCTTAGAGATGAAGTTACAGACAATTGTGAGCTGTCTGACATAGATAATAGGAACCTGGATCCGTTCAAAGACAGTACACCCCTTAACTGCTGAGCCATCAATCCAGACCTGATATTTTTGCATTTTCAGGAGAATAGATAAAGAATAGATCACAGACAGTTCAATTTCAGAGATGTGATCAGTGATTTCAAGCAAAGCCCTGCTAAAGAAGCACCAAATATGACTTTACAGTCTGTTAAAAGAATTGCGGGCGGTGGTGGCACACGCCTTTAATCCCAGCACTCTGGGAGGCACAGCCAGGCAGATCTCTGTGAGTTCAAGGCCAGCCTAGTCTACAAAGTGAGATCCAGGACAGGCACCAAAACTACACAGAGAAACCTTGTCTAGAAAAAATAAACAAAGAAAAAAAAATTAAGAACTGAAGCAAGGTGTATGGATTTGGGATTTATTCTGAAGCCAAACTTGAGAAAACATGTTGCTATGTGGGAGCTGAAGAGACAAAGAAAGAACATAATTCCTAAGTTTTGGCTTTAGAAAATACTTAGTTGATGACTGTAATACTTTTTATTTGAGTGATATACTGGCTGGTTTTGTGTGTCAACTTGACACAAGCTAGAGTCATCAGAGGAAGGAGCATCAGCTGAGGAAATGCTTCCTTAAGATCCAGCTGTAAGACATTTTCTTATTTAGTGATCAATCTGGGAGGGCCCAGTCCATGAGGGTTGTGCCATCCATGGGCAGGTGGTCCTGGGTTCTATAAGAAGGTGGGATGAGCAACCCAGGAGGAGCAAGCCAGTAAGCAGCTCCCCTCCAGGCTCTCTGCATGAGCTCCTACTTCTGGGATCCTGCCCTGTTTGAATTCCTGTCCTGACTTTCCTCAGTGATGTGCAGCAATGCTGAAATGTAAGCCTAATATAATAAACCCTTTCCTCCCTAACTCATTTTTTGGTCATGGTGTTTCCTCACAGCAATAGAAAACCTAACTAAGACAAGTGAGCCTCAGGGAGATACAGTGAAGTGACTGAGGAAATAGACGTACACAGTTCTGTAAGGAGATGAAATTAGCATATGTCCACATTTAAATGCATAGATTTGAGTGAAACATATGATGTAATCATGATCCATACAAAACTTAAATGCACCTAAGTTTGCTGAGTTCTTCTTTCACTTTCTTTTATTTTACTTTAAATAGACACATAATATCAAATATATTTGTTTCATATAATATGTTGGTTTGGTGTGACATATACTTGATTATAACAAATCAAGTTGATATATAGAGTTTTCTCCGGTGGTTTCCACTTTTGTAATACTATTACATTTACTCCTCATTTTTAAACCATCATATAAACAAACTGAAAGTTAAAAACATTTTTATTAATACAAAGGAATGAAAGAATAATACAAACAGTCAAAATAGCTCCACCTGATACCCCTTTTTTAAAGTAAATTGTGTGAACTTTCTAACTCAGTGATTTGTTTGAAATGAGACAATAAAGATGATATTGTTTAATAGCTGATGTTCTGGTATGTACTAGGTAGCCATCAATTTTTATCTCATTTAATACTTGGAATTTTTTTTAAAGATTTATATATCTATTATGTATACAGTATTCTGCCTACACACCAGAAGAGGGCACCAGATCAAATTACAGATGGTTGTGAGCCACCATGTGGTTGCTGGGAATTGAACTCAGGACCTCTGGAAGAACAGCCTTAATCTCTTAATCTCTGAGCTATCTCTCTAGCCTCAATACTCAGAATTTTTAATGCACACAGGATTTTCTGATTTAAGAGAGGAAGAAACCAAAAATATAACCCCTTGAGAATACTCAGCTAAGATTTAGGGGCAATGGATTGGCAATGCTTGGAGCTTGGCACCAACTTCATTTCACATGCTGGCTCAGTGGTCTTTGTGCAACTTGATTCATATTCAAAGGTAGAAATTTTAAGTGAATTTTCTGGTCTTGAGAAGACTCAAAATACCAGTTTGCAAATTTCAGATAGTAAGTACCCTTGAACCTTCACTGATGACTGGAGAACACAATTTGCTTCAGAGTTTCCATCAAACAAATGTACAACTAGTTTATAATAAGTGGAAGGAGCATTTTCCCTCCAGAAAATGAAGGTGGCACTGACATGAAATTCATCAGTGTGCATTATAATGACCAAAACAGAACCAGTTTTCCATAAATATGAAATACGTCGGGTTTCCAATTTAATTTTCTTTAATGCCAAACATAGATGAGAGATTTTCCATTCCCTTGTAGAAAATGTAATCTTTTGTTCTCTCCTAAAATATATTTTTACTGATTCTGGATAAATTCAACAATCAGTAAGCATTTGAGTGCCTACTTTGTGTCCAGTGAATCATAAAATATATGTATGGCACATACTACATAAATATTATTCTTTTCAAAGTATTTCTTTAGCAAAGACAGCAACTTACTTCCAACTCTTTAAAACTATTTTTCAAGTCAGATCCTCTGATAAAACTGGTATACCTTACAAAATCAGCTATTTAAACAAAACATTTAAGCAAAGTTTTCCGAATTGATGTAGTTTTTTATCGTACCTTGGCTAAAAATCAGCAATGTGAATCAAGGTTGTTAGGTTTGACAGTATTTATACCTGAACTTTGAAGCTAAAGGTTATTTTTGAATACATTTTATTCAAATATACATGAGTAGATTATATATTTTATGTATTTAGAAAGATTTTGATAATAGTTGCTATCAATGTAAAAACAACATCAAAAATTCTATCTCAAAATGTAATTATACCTTAGTATAAATATTGAAGTTTTTAACATTCAAAATACTTCCCAGAATCAGTCTTTTTTATTGACATAAATTTTTCTGACTTGTCTCTGAGGAAAATCACCCCTGTAGATACAGCTTTCCTTGCTCTGTTTGTTTTCAGTGGCTACCAGCTAAGCATAGGTGCATCAGGCAAGTTCTCAAATGAGTTCATAAATAAACATCAACTGATTTACAAGCTTTTTAAAGATATAACAAATAAAATCTCCTTCACATTAATTTGTTACAGAAGAATTAAAAAATATTTTAAAATTAATTTCAGAACTGAAAGATAGACAGAACATCCAATGTTCATATTAATGATATATATCATAACTGTTTGTTGAAAAATGTTTGTCAGATTGAGAATATGTATCACCTCAAACAGTTACTTGGTTTTTGTAGTGAAAACTCAAAACCCTCTCTTCAAACTCTTTGGAATGTAAACTACAGAGATGCCATACAGTAGCATAATGATAATTCCTGCTCCTTTATAACTATAACAATATATGTTGCTCAACACCACCCCTCTGGTAATTCTGCTCTCTTTCTATCCTTTACAATTACCACTCAAATCTCAGTTTCTGTGAGAGCTTTTTAGATTTCACACACTAATGTGTGTGTTCACATCTACACACTAATGAAGCCATACCTTACTTATCTTTCTGTTACTGGACTGTTTTACTTAATTTAGTAATATCCAGCTCCAAACAGGTTGTCACAATGACAGGATTTTTTTGTTTTGTATGACTTAACAGTATTCTAATATATGTCTTTTCTATATACCTTTTCCCATTAATCAGTGATGGATGTTTAATGATTCCATCTTTAAGCTGTTGTGATCAGTGCTGTGTTGAATCTGTGTGTGCAGAAGCTCTTTGGAAACACCATTTACATTTCCTCTGGACATACACTCATAGTAGCATTTCTGGATCATACAGTAGTTCACTTATTGCTTTGTTTTTAAATTTTCTTTTATTTTTTGATAATAAACTAATTTATTCCTTCCCAAGGTTTGGGGAACATTGCAGAAGAGGGATACAAATGCTGTCAGGAGTCAGAAGATCAAGGAGATTGCTGGAGATTGTGTCTCCTGATAACATCAGAAGCTGCAGCCACAAAGTCTCACCAACATGGCATCATAAACCTCCTCATTTTCTGGGGGGATCTCATATTAACAGCTTTACTAGATTCCAATCAGGAGTGTACAGGGCCCCCCTTTCCTCCTCTTTACCAGTAGTACTTCTTGAATGATGCTATTTGGGTATCTTTATAGAGGGAAGTTTAAACTTAACTTACAGAAAAATTACATCCAAATGAATCCCCTAACCACTTACATGAATCTGACCATTGGAAAGTGCTTGGATCTGTTTCCACAGCATGTCCTTGAACAATTGCTCCAGGGGAAGAACTTTTTTATCTGAATTTATTCATAGCTTTTCTATATTTTATTTTATTTTAAACTAAAGAAAATCTTTAGGTACCATTTCTGTGACCAGAAAACACTTACCTCATTGAACAAAGTCCTATTGTGTTTGTGAGAGGAAATGTAATGTAATTCCAAAATGTACGGAACAATTACTACTTAGCAGATAGTCTAACATACTTATTTTTCTAAAATTTTTCTCAGTACATTCTCCTTCCTACAGTTCATTTTGTTTGGTTAATACTGGCATCAATAACATTCTATATTCCAGTAAAAGTAATAAATAACCATTGTCTTCTCAGTGTGAGGCTGATGATTGTGGGTACATTAATGGAATAATTTGGTCTCATGTTTCACAGACTTTGTGGACTTGTGACAAAGCAGAGAAAAGGAAGCAATGTATGAGAAGACAATATGTATAATTAGTACCTGACGAATAACAACAGAAATGAATAGAGTGGTATAGAAAAGAGGTAAGAATCTAAGGTTCTAGGTTCAGGTAGCAAAGAAGGAAGGAAGGATGAAGGAAGGAAGAAAGGAAAGAAAGAAAGAAAGAAAGGAAGGAAGGAAGGAAGGAAGGAAGGAAGGAAGAGAAGGTAAGAGAGAAACAAACCCTTCTTAAAGAGAATTAAATGTTAACTAAGAGCTCAGGAATGAAATAAAAATCAACCCATTCAAATACATGCTTTGTAAATGTCCAGAGAGAAAACTATGCTGAAGAATAAACCAGTTAATTATAAAAAAAGAAGATTATTATTTGGGAAATTGAAAAAATATGAGTGCATCTGTAACATGACAGTTGAAAGAGAGAGACATACAAAGCATCTCAAAAATATTTCTAGAGTCAGAAGAGAATGGGAATACTTTCAAACAAGGCAAACACATAGCCCTCAATATTCTTTACTGTGTAGAGTGGTAAGTGAGTAGTGGTGAAATGATTTGATAGCATATCTATTCTTGAAAGCAATGGTGAGAAGTGAAGCTGATGGTTTTGATGCCTCAGAAACCCTGACCTGTGGACTCAGAGGACTTATACTCACCACTGTTGTGGGATATTTGATTGCACTGTGACACCCAAGACTGTTAATAAAGTTAACCTTGAATCAAGGGGCAGAGCCAGTGAGCAACTGACCAGAATTAGACATAGAGAAGCCAGGAATATGGATAGAGAACACACACACACGAAAAGGAGTAAAGAGATTTCAAGGTCTCTTTGATCTGGGAAGTGTGGAGAGGTCAGCTGGTCACTCCTTCACCTCCATTTCTTTGATCTATCAGGTTTTCATCCCAATATCTGATTCCCAAGTCTTTATTGGTAATAGAACAACTTAGATAAAAGCAGCACACCACAAAAGATCAACTCTTTGTTCAGTGTGAGGGAAAGACAAGAGCGCTATTTGTTGGAAGGCCTCTATGTGTTCTCTACTTGTGGTCTTTGTAAAGGGATACACCTTACCAGTGTGTCTGTGCAAGCAATCTCATCTGAGACTCAAAGTTCAAGGTTTGTACTAGAGGATGATCAAGTAAGTGAAAATACAATCTTATCAGTTACTCAAAGTTTCAAATCCTGAGATGTCAAGGGCCAAACCTACAAGCAAGACTTCTGTAGACTGTTCAGTTGCCTCAGGACTGCATGGCTGTCTCGTGTGTGTGTGTGTGTGTGTGTGTGTGTGTGTGTGTGTGTGTAGGTGAACTAGTTACTTTTCTTGATGATATTATAGGAATATGGATGTACTGGCTGGTTTTGTGTGTCAACTTGACACACAAGCTAGAGTAATCAGAGAAAGGAGCCTCAGTTCAGAAAATGTACTGATGAGATCCAGCTGTAAGGCATTTTCTCAAGTGATCAGTAGGGGAGGGCCCAGCCTATGATGGGTGGTGCCATCACTGGGCTGGTGTTCCTGGGTTCTATAGGAAAGCAGGCTGAGCAAGCCAGGAGAAGCAATCTAGTAAGCAGCTCCCCTCCATGGCCTCTGCATCAGCTCCTGCCTTCAGGATCCTGCCCTGTGTGAGTTCCTGTCCTGACTTCCTTCAGAGATGAACAGCAATGCTGAAGTGTAAGCCAAATAGACCTTTTCCTTCACAACTTGCTTTTTGATCATGATGTTTTGTCACAGCAATATAAACCCTAACTAAGACAATGGATGAGAGGTTACTTTCAGGAACAGGAATGGTGCATCACCAAAGCCCACCCCAGGCCAGGTGACAGTTCACAAAAGTTGGGAACCTGGAGCATACTGCACAGCTTGCAGGTAGGTCTACAGGCTGAAGAGTTTCCATTATAAATGACTGAGTTGAACTCAATCTCTTCTGGGAAGCTCACCTGGTTTCTGCTTCTTCCAGGCAGTTGCTAGTCTAGTGTCAGAGTCTTTTTTGAAGCTGGTCTTGTCTAAGAGTGTCTCTCAGCAACGTTTATTACTTACTCTGGGAGAAAGATACCTAGTGAATTTGGTCAGTTTCAGGGACTTCCTGAAGCTATTTTGAATTTTTTACCTTCCTGCTTATGGAGTTTCCCTACCTGATAGAATGTTTAATTCTCAGAGGAAACTGATACCGAACAGCTTGGCTTCTGACTGGTGGTATCCATAGTTTGATCTGTCCTGGCTCCCTGATTGCAGTGAATAGATTAGTGTAGCATCTTCCCAGGAAAAGGTCTGTCGTGCAATTCAAGCCCATTTCAAATATTCTTCCTCTAAGCAATCATATAATCATACTACCTTTTTGGCTCCGGCTTTCTGTTGAACTCTCCAGTCTTGAAACCATGTCCACTATCATTTGCATTTTGATGGTAATGCTGTTTATCTCATTGTCATGAACTTTAATGTCTGATTGTTATATGTTACTTTTCATTCTAGATTGTTAATACTCTCTTAGAAAGAATGAGTTCTGACTATGGTTTTGCAGTTCACAGACTCTACCTAAGAGGAAGGACCATAGAAACAATTTAATATGAGTGAGTAAAAGACATAAGAAAAACATAAAACAAATGAACAAAGTCTGTGTTCCTTTGCATTTTTATTTTCACGTTTAGAATATACCAATGTTTTTATCCTCAAATAGAACATGAACAACTAATTAAAGTCATTATTATGAGCAATTTTTCTATGACCACTTCATATGATATTCATATATACTTTTATTCTTTAAAAAAACTTTCTTATCTTGGTTCAAAAATGCCTAGACACTTTAACAACAAAGAGTTAAGTCTCTTTCTGGTGGAAAAACAAATAACCATGTGGAGAAACCTCATATTTAATTGTGTAACCAGTTTTGTTATTATTTTATCTCCTGGTAGCGAAGCGAGCATATTTATTATTGTTTTAAACCTCACTAGCCACCCTGATGGTTTCCTATGCTTGTTTATTTTAGGTTGTGGTTATGATTCCTACGTAAATGTTTATAGATCTTGTCAAGTTTCAGGCTGCTTTTAGAAAGCTTATCTCCTCTGAAGGTATGAATTTATAGTCTTATGGACTTATTCACAAAATATGGTAACATGTTTGACATAAGCAATGATAGAAATGGATAGTTTTTACAATGGAATTAGTCTGAAAGTGTAAATACCAAACTCTAGGAAACAGTGCCTCTTCCTAGCACAGCAGACATGGAATTGCTGCTCTCCCAGGCTATAACAATAGTGGTGGGTGGACACATGACAGGGAGGAAGTGGATTGCAACCACTACCCCATTCACAAATGCTACATAAAAATGCCTACAGAAACTAACCATTAGTTATGCCCACCAAAGACTGAATGTACAACTCTGAAGCCAAACCACTTTTTTTTTAATGTTTTAATATGGGCAAAAAGAAATTCAAAGTTGAATAAACATTGATACATTTTAATCTATCACTTTAGATATCTACACAAATAATTTTAATAAAATCTGTGTTTTGTACTTAATCCCTTAGCACATTTCTGTTTAATTTGATGAAAATCAAGAAAGAAAGCAGTCATCAAAGGATACTCTAAATGCAGTGGAGGTTGAGAATTAGTTGTAGCGTTGCCAAGCTCCATAGTAAAAGGCGAATGAGGAAAAGGGATTTCTAATGTGTTCTGCCTACCCAGACAATGTTCCTGTCAGTTCCTGGAATTGTTTTATGAAATGTAGCATATTTCATTGTCTTAACAGTTTAATACCATCTCAATGTTCTAGCGCTACTATAATTTTCAGGTTATGGATAAAGGACATGTAACACTGTGAAGTTAAGTGAAATTACTAAAATTTACCTATGCTTCAGGAGTAGAAATACAGACTTAAGGCTGCAGTGGAAGAATCGGGGGGATTTTGTATCAGCACTATAGCCACTTTGTAAAGTACAATTTGGCACAGATACCTTAGTTACATTAAAATCAACTCACCTAAACTTTTTACTGATTATGTCCCCATCTATCCCTCAAATAAGCGTGCTTTCTCCTGCCTTTCAAATTTGTTTATTGAAAGCCCTTACCCACCAAGATACTCAATCTACTATTTTTGAGTCACTGTCAAACTCAATAGGTAATTTATATTTTTTCAAACTCAAGAATAATATTTAATGACTAGAATGCATAGCCTATGGTCCATCAGGATGGAAACCATCTATAAATAAATAGCATAGTCACACAGGAACACATGTGTCAGGTGAATGATAGTCCTCCTATGACCACTTGTGTGGGAATCTGTATTTCAGAAATATTTACTATATTATGAAGAATTGGCTTTAATATTCTGGTCATTAAACTAACAATTAACAACCACACGTAATGAGTCCCTAATCTACTTCATTTTAAATTATAAAAGTCTCTGGTTTAGGAAAAAAATTAGGTAATTTCTAGTGTGATATGTTTCATTAAATATTATATTCTACTTAGTAATTTGAATATACTTCTCTCCGGTAAAACTGAGAAATGCAGAAAGGCACAGAAAAGTAAACAGCACATAAGAGCATTGCAATATTAATCTGAACATATTTTACTATGTCTGTATCATATATAACAACAGGACTATTTAATAAAGTTTCTAACATATGGTAATTAATATTTCACAATCATTTTTTTGAAATATATTTCTTAGCATTTCCTGTTGCTATAAAGCACTTCTCTCAAAGATTTGTAGTTAATTATAATGGTGTATCAAAATTTATTAAACACATTGGGGTGAGTTTGAACATTTAATTAACTACAGAATTTTACTATGATCAATAAAAACATGACATCTATCCTAGGATATATTTATGTCTTAGTTTCTTTTCATGTTGTGGTGACAAAATACCTTAGCAAAGCAACTTGGGAGAGAATGTATTTCATCTTACAGTCCCGTGGTCCTGTAGATCATGGCAACGGGGTCGAAGCAGCAGGAGCTTGAAAGCTGCTCACATTGCCTCTGCAGTCGAGAAGTAGACAGTGACGGCTGAGTGCACGTGTCTAACTTTAAACTGTTTCTATTGTTTGCCACTCAGGCCCAGGGGATGGTACTGCCCACCTTTAATGTCGATCTTCTCACCTCAGTTATTGTAATCAGCGTAACCTTCACAGACATGCCCTGAAGCTAAATAATTATTCACAGATACGCCTGTCTCCTAGCTTATTCCCACTTCTTTCAACTCAACAAATAATACTGTCACAATTCACAACTTCTTCTTCTGAAGAAGGTAGAAATTAATAGACTTATATCTACAAATTAAATTACCACTTTTTTCTTTTATTGAAAAGAGACCTCTCCCATACAATATATTCTGACTGTGGCTGCCTTTGAGTCTCCTCCTCTTCCCAGTTCTTCTCGACCTCTCCTCCCATCCACATCCTTTCTATCTCTCATTAGAAAACAAAGTGGCATATAAGGAATAAGAATCAAATAAAATACAGTAAGATAAATAAAAAGTAAACAAATCAAGAAAAAAAGCCATGGGGTGCCTGTGGGATGTTCTTTCTGTATGCTGTGTATATTGGTTAATACCATTGGTTAATAAAGAAGCTGCTATGACCTATGGCAAGGCAGAATAAAACCAGGCAGGGAATCCAAGCTGAGAGACAAGGAGAAGAAGGCAGAGTCAGAAGAGATGCTGAACATTGCTGGGGGAGCAAGATGTAATGAAACATAAGTTATGCCACAAAGCCATGTGGCAAAACATAGATTAATAGAAATGGGTAGAGTTAAATTGTAAGAGCTAGTTAATGATAAACCTGAGCCATAGGCCAAACAGTTTGTGATTAATACAAGCCTCTGTGTATTTACTTGGAACCAGGCAGCTGCAGGACACAGGAAAACTTCCACCTACAATGGGAAAGCACACATGTTTACATCCACAGAAGTCCCATAAAATCCCAAACTAGAAGCCACTATATATATATATATGACCTGTAAGGTAAAAATAATAAACACATCCCAACAAAACAATAAGAAGTTCCAAAGTTGTCAGATGACATTCATTTTGAGTTGATTTTGTTTTAGCCATCTACTGGTGGGTATGGGGCTTACACTTAATTGTGGTTTGTTTCTCCAATGAGACTCCCTTAGACAAAACTAATTTTTCATTTGCAAGTGGCTATCAATTAGAGGTAGCTTATGGGTTACTGATGATGACAGGTATCTACTTCTCCTTCCAGGTCTAGGTCTCCATCAGGTACAGAACCATGAAGGCAGCCGGGCGGTGGTGGCACACGCCTTTAATCCCAGCACTCGGGAGGCAGAGCCAGGCGGATCTCTGTGAGTTCGAGGCCAGCCTGGGCTACCAAGTGAGTTCCAGGACAGGCGCAAAGCTACACAGAGAAACCCTGTCTCGAAAAACAAAACAAAACAAAAACAACAACAAAAAAAGAACCATGAAGGCCCTGTGCATGCTTCCTCAGTCTCTGTAAATTCATTTGAACACTAGAATAGTTGTGTTTAGAAGGCTTTGATTTCTGATGTCCTCCATCCCCACTGGCTCTTACACTCTTTCTGCTTCCTCCTCTGCAGGGTTCCCTGACATCTGAGGGAAGGGATTTGATGGAAACATCCCACTTAGGGCTGAGTGTTTCAAGGTCTCTTACTCTCTGCATATTGTCTGGCTGTGGATCTCTGTATTTGTTCCCATCTGCTACAGGAAGCTTCTTTGCTGGTGGCTGAGAAAGGCACTGATCTATGAGCACAGAACAGTGTCATTGGGAATCATTTTATTACTACATTTTTTAACACAGCAGTAGTATTGGTTTTTACCTACATGCCTGGACCACTGAGTTTCTGGCTCTTGGTCACCTAGGCAGTGTTGTGTGTGTATTCCATCTCATCCAGTGGCCTTAACAAAAATACTGTTTGGTTACTGCCAGAAGCGTTTCGCCACTATTACACAGGGGTATCTTTTAGGCAGATTGAAGAGTTTTGTTTCTAAAAATTATTAGAATTTTGGCCAACTCTTTTTTCATAAAGATTATTCCAGTTTACAGTTTTATTCTGCACACATGAGGACAGTTTTCCTAACAACACAGCTATTACTTTTCTCTTCAAAGCTTAAAAGCAGTAATAGCATACTCTAGATCACAGGAACTACTGTTCATTAATGTCCTGATAATATTGACAACATTGCTAGTTCTATGATAAATATGCATAAAGACATAAATTAGAATAATTCCTACAACCAGTTTCAAACTCTAATCTCAGTTCTTCTCATGATCTGATATCTGTTGTATAGTGAAATAAAATAATTGTTTTAAAAGTTAATAGTTGTTTCTTTACTGTTAGTTTGAAATCTTTCTATTTATACCAAAGTCTCCTTTGAACTGTAACTTCTACAAAGTGTACTGTGTATTTTATACATTCTGGATATTTAGCTTTTAATGATATAAACTGAAGCTTTTTTAATAAATTATGAAGTTTAGAGATAATTGCATTAGTGTTAATTCCCTTGTTTAGTTTACAATGAGAGAGCTACTTTGTTAAGGAAGGTATGGTTACCCCTAGATTTTATCTTAGACATATATCCTATACTTTCAGACCAATTATTTGTACTTATTCCTCAATGTTATAATATTACTTTATTTAAAATAGTTCTTATCCTCCATTTATAACTGAACTTCAATCTCAAGGATAAAAATTTTACATTTCAACAAAGAGGATGGCAGTTACTTGTTATTTATTAGCGATTTTCAGTATTCTGGGGAACACGTCAGGATTTGTGTCACCCTACAGGAACCTTGTAAGATGAGGGGAGAAGGCAGGAGCTTAGTCAGAAAGCAGGTACACAGCTCGCCAGTGATATGTGCATTTCGCTTGGCTCCAAAGCACTGCATTTGACCCAAAGCTTACACAAGGACACAGATTTTACACTAGAATTTACTAAATCATTTAACATTTGTGTAGGACCAAATAACTTAAAATAGTTTGAAAATAAACATGTGATCTAGCCAATGCCTCTTCTTCATGCAACTCAGCTGTGATAACTGGGAATGCAGCACATGCGTATGTCCAGGAAAACTAAATTTGTGTGACAGTCACACACCTGAACCACAGTGTCATATGCACTCTATTGGTTCGGTGTCTTTCTCTTAACAAGGAAGGGAAGCGGCCTCTGTAGCCTCCTTGTAAAGCAAAATCCAGCACTGTGATACCAGACGATTTTCAGCTTTCACTTTACTGCTTTTAAAGATTTTCTAAGAACAATTGGTAAGAGGGACTAACCTCCATTTGAGATATCTACTTTCCTAGGGACAGCTGCTTACTTGCACAGGGAATTTTAATAATCAGTGGAAACACTGCATGCAATTCAATTTTTCTCATACATTTCCCCACACCTATCAGCTTATACAAGCGTTCAATTACAAATCATAATGAAACCTTTGCTTATGCTTTCTACTCTCATTTCCTTCAGTAAAAGAATGTGTGCATACTGGAGACATGGGTTTTTAAAACACAGCAAGCTGGAAAATTTCATCTTAAATGCTGATATTGGGCAAAAATAATGGAGAAATAAAAATACAAGTGAGTTTTGTAAGATTAGTTGGGTACCTGACCTCTCCAGATTGTATTTTCAGCTCAAACGGAAGCTAGGCTAAGCATTGCCAACTCCCTGCAAACACTGGCCAAAATAAAAGCAAACAGAGAAATGGAAATGACTTTATACCCAATAATGATAGTCTGACACCGCAGTATGAAAACTATGCTTTTTTAAAAGAGAAAATCTTAGCTCAAAGATTTTTCTCATTTTAATTTATAGTCACTGAGGTTTCTCTAAATTTTAATCACAAATGCAGGGTGCTTATTACTGGTTACTCTTTCACATTTCAAGGAGATGAAAGAAAAATCACATACATTATATTCTGTAAATATTTATTCTAGTAATTAGTTTCTTCTGTGTAACTGGTGAATGTTTAAAAGCACACTTTATTGAGATTATTTCCTTTCTGTTTATGTATATGTGTTTATGTGTGAGGGTACACATGCGTAAATGACAATCTTATGTGTTGTTCTTTCAACAATGTTTACCACTCTAGAGGCACTAGGAGCTGGGAAAACGGAGCCAATAAAAGCATCACACTAAAGTCTCATGCACTAGACAATTTTAGACAGAGCATCAAACAATTTATACTCCGAGAGTTAAGAGGAGTCACATGAGTAAAGTGTCCAATCACAAGGACAAGCCACACGTCGTGGGCAAGCTGCATGGGGTAAAAACATAGCTTTCCATAGAAGCCTATAAATAAATAGCAATAGCCAGTCATAATGAATAATCTGAAGTAAACTCACTCCTATCACCTTCACCTGGGAGGGGCACAAAAACAGAATCCTAAAAGAGTTCTCTGTGTTCAAGAAACTGCGTCACAAGACTCTTGTGTTGTTTTCTTGGAGTTTTCTCACAAGCACTCAGACTTCTGCTCACAGGACTCCATTCCTGGACCATGTTCTAGCACAGCACTATCCATTTTATCTAGGAGACAAAGTCTCTCATTGCCCTAGGGACCAGCAAACAGGCTAGAAGGTTTGTCTCTGACTTCCTAGTGCTGGGATCACAAGTGTGTGCTGTCATGTGCAGGCTTTTTACATGGATTCTGGGGAATCAAACACATGTCTTCATAAGTGTGAGGCAGATACTACTAACTGAGCAATTGCCAAGACCATTTTCTTAATTGCATTTTACTTTCCTCCCTAATAATTAAAAAGGTAATAGACATTAACTCAAAGGAAAATATATATAATAAAATTGTTATTAAAATAATGTATAAATGAAAATTTATTTATTTATTTATTTATTTATTTATTTATTTATTTATTTATTTATTTTGAGACAGGATTTCTCTGTGTTGTCCTGCCGGCTCTGGAACATGCTTTATAGACCAGGCTGGCCTCAAACTCACAGCGATCTGGCTGCCTCTGTCTCCTGTGTGCTGGGATTAAATATATGTGCCACCTCTTCCTGGCATAATAAAATTTTATTAAGAACATTCAGATAAAATTTAACCACCTTACACTTTAAATATTTTCATGGAGTTGAAGAGATGGCTAAGTGGGTCAGCAGAAGGACCTGAATTCACTAGGCATGTTAATAGCTGGACATGGCTGCACATGCCCAGAACCCAAACATTGGGAGGATATGTGAGGGTGGACAGGAGGATCACTGGGATGGACTGGCTAGATGCATTTTTCACTGAAAATGGTGGGTTTTGGTTTAAGTTAGAGACCATGTCTCAAGGTAATGATGTAGAGGCTGATAGAACGGGGTACAAGGCATTTCCTGGCCTCCACACGCATGCACTCACATAACATGTACACACATACATAAACTACATACATTAGAAATTCAAAAATCAAAATTTAAGAAAATGAATACATAAAACCAAAACTACACTATTTAAGAAAGAACCATTTTGGATACACTGTCTGTCTTACAAGGAGCTGAAATACCGTTCTAGGCCTATTACTAATTAGAAGCATATGGATATTTGGATCATGTTACACACAGTTCTTTCACATGGAACATCATTGCTCTTCTGCTTTACCATGTTCTCTTAAGTAGGTGACCAATTATGAAAACAAGTTTATATTTAGAGTTGAATTCATACCATCATGAGTCAACTTAAATATTAAAAATAACACAGTGTGTAAAATACCCTAAAGCATGTTTATGCTTACTGCCTCTTCAACCTGTCAGTGTTGATATACATGCACCTGCCAGCATAGTCTTTGTTTTGCCATTACTGTAGTTCCTCACTCCCTTCCTCATAACAGCATAAGCCATATATGGTCACTATTTATTTGTAATCTAATCAATATCTAAAAATCATCTCTGTATCAAATAGGTTCGTAAGAGTTTTAAGACTAACCCATTTAGAACATAGTTCACATGTATATATGAGTGTGTACATGTATGGGAGTGAAAAAGACATATAAGAACAGATCAATGAATGTACAGAAAGAAATCTCAAAATTTTATAATAGTATGTGACATGTGATGTTTTGGTTTACTATACATGCTTAATCTATTTCTTTTCAGGAAATTTTAGTAGTGAAACTGTGTAAGTTCATAATAGTAATACTAGCAACAGCCTTTTAAGGTGTAAATACTCCCTCCCTTTAAATAAAATTATAGCTTGAGATAGTGTGTTTAAAATTCTGGTATATTTTTTATAGTTTCATGCATTTTTATTATGTTTGGAAAGGTGTTAGGGCAACATTTATTTTAGAAATAACTCTTGCCTCTCCTCTGTAAATCTAAAAGACTCTTAATTTATTTGTTAATTATGGTCCTAAAGTTCACACCTCAATACTGTATTAACTTAGTAAGAGCTACACCAGACCTATCCCATACCCCATGTAACAAACAATAGCAGTCACACTGAATTTTTCTTCAGATATTTTACCTTTGAAGGAAAAAAATAAGCTTTGGTTGTCATTATAAAAATAAATCTCTCTTTGAGTGCCTTGTGATCAATGATTTTTTACCACGTTTTTATTACACATGTATCATATACATGGATATAATATATCCTGATTATTCTACTCCTTAACTTCCTTAGGTTGATGTTTTGCAGTATTTTGTTGGAACAAAAAGAAAACTAATATGGAAGTACTTTGTTGATTGTCTGCCTCATGAAAAATCTAGAGAATGGTCATCTGAGTCCTCCTCAATGCTTGTGAACAAAAGCAGTTCTTTAGGTTATTACCTTATTTTTTATTTATTCACAGCTACTACCAAAGGGACAAGTAAGGATAGATTCAAACAGGCAATTTTAATTGAACTTCTGAATTAAAAATCCTTCTAGTCAAACAAAAGACAAGGTTAGAATTTGTTTTCCTTTTTAGGCAAAAACATATATATATATATATATATATATATATATATATATATATATATATATATACATTGCAATATATATAAATATATCCATTTCAGACTGGGATTTTTAAGCGAAAGAACATTTACAGCATAATTTATAAAAATAGAAATGTACAAAACCATCCAGCCTCCTGGAACTTTCCTTTCCACATTTTGTAACACCAAGTTGCAGAAATGTCAAAGGTTCTCTCAATGGTTCTTAAAGGACCCTCTCCTCTGCCCAGTCAGCTTTTCAAATTATTATTGGCAAAGGTATGCATCCAAGTGGAACTATTTTATCAGGACTTTCAATTCTAATGATACATTTAAAATTATTTTTTCCCATGGAAATATGCATTTTAACTCAAATACTTCTATTTCAGGCCAGCTGGCATATACGGGGAAAGCTAAAACACAATCTTTTATCTCCAATTGGTTTAATCACCAAGGCTGACTTAGAAAACACTTAATGAAGCATGTTTACAACATTATCCTCCTGTTCATCTTTCAATTCATCGTTTTCCATTGTGTTTTTGTAGATAAATGTAAATGTTAAGGAAATATCTTTTTATGTATGCCAGAATGAATTTTTGCCCAGAAATTCTATGTGTGAGACTCTTTTGTTCAGGCCATACCAGAATGAAGGGAATTGACCTGGTTCAGGCAATGGTAATAAAGGTCTACTTCTCCTTTTCATTCATATTTTTACAGTAATACTAAATGGAGAATTTTTCACCTCAGCTTCCAGTTATTCTTGGTAAAAATCAATGGAGGCTTATTCAGGCATCTGTTTAATTTATTCAACAACTATTTTTTGAGTCATTATGTATGTGAGAACATTTTATATACTAAACAGAAATCCCTGTACTGAGCATTTTGAAAATACAACTAATTTGTAAATTAAATAATTTATAGATAATATTGACATTTATTTCGTTGTTTAATATTCTATTTTTCTCTCATACGTTACATCCAGATTGCAGTTTTCCCTCCCTCCACTCTTCCCAGTCCCTCCCCACACCTTCTCTCTCTCCCAGATCAACTCCTCTTCTGTGTCCCTTCATAACAAAAGCAATCCTCACAGTCATGTCAACCAAACGCTGCATAACAAGTTACAACAAGACTAGGCACAAGTCCTCATATCAAGGCTGGATGAGGCAACCCAGCAGGAGGAAAACTGCAGGCAAAAGAGTCACAGACAGCTCCCACTCCCTCTTTTGGGAGTCCCCCAAGAACATAAAGCTACAGAACCATAAGGTATATGCAGAGGACCTAGCTCAGACCCATACAGGATCTGTGTTTGCCACTTCATTCTCTGTGAGTCCCTATGAGCCTTGCTCAGTTGATTCTGTGGGCCATGTTCTCCTGGTGTCTGTCCTTGACCGATGTGGCTCCTACAATCCTTCCTCCCCTTCTTCTGCAGGGTTCCCCTGGCTCTACCTAGTGTTTGACTGTGGGTCTCTGTAACTGCTCCCATCAGTTTCTGGATGATGCTCCACTGGTGACAGTTGGGATAGGCACTGGTCTATAAGTATTGCAGAATATTGTTAAGAATCATTTCATTGATTTATTTTTTTTGCCAGTTGTGTTTGGTTCAATCTTGGGTTTCTGGGCTGTCCAGCCTCTGGCTTCTTTCTGGTCATCCAAGCAGTATCAGGTGTGGGCTCCCTTTCTCATCAACATGAGCCTCAAGTTGATCAGTCATTGGTTGGCCACTCCCACAAGTTCTGCACCACCATTACCCCAGCACATCCTGAAGGCGGGATAGATTTTAAGGTGAAGGTTTTGTGCCTGGGTTGGTCCCAGTCCCACTTCTAAGAGCCTTGCTGATTATAAAAGATGGATGGTTTGGGGTCTGTATCCCCCATTACTAGGAGACTTCTCTAGAGTTACTCTCATAGATCCTAGGGTGTTTCCACTGCAGTAAGATTCTATATTGCCCCTCAGATGCCCCCCTTTCCAGTTGTCTCTCCCAGTACTCTCTCCCTCCATACCTCCCCATGCCCTCTCTGAGTGTCCCCCCCCCATCCAACCCCCACTAAATATATTCTATTTCCAATCCCAGAGAGATTCATATGTTCCCCCTTGAGCCCTCCTTGTTACTTAGCTTCTCTGAGACTGTGGATTGTAGCATGGTTATCCTCTACTTCATAGCTAATATCTACTTTGATTACATATCATGTCTGTCTTTCTGGGTCTAGGTTACCTCACTCAGGATGATCTTTTCTAGTTCTGTCTATTTACATGCAAATTTCATTATGTTAATTTTTTAACAGCTGAGTAGTATTCCATTGTGTAAATGTATCATCACATTTTCTTTATTCAATCCTTAGTAGAAGGATATCTAGGTTGTTTCTCAATCTGGCTATTACAAATAAAGCTGCTATGTACATAGCTGAGCAAGTGTCCTTGTGGTATGATCGAGTGTCCTTTGAGTATATCCCAGGAGTGATATAGCTAGGTCTTGAGGTAGATTGAGTCCCAATTTCCTAAATAAAATTGCCATATTCATTTCCAAAGTGTCTGTACAAGTGCCTGCACTCCCACCAGCAATGGAGGAGTGTTTCCCTTGCTCTACATCCTCTCCAACATAAGCTGTCACTTATGTTTTTGATCTTAGCCATTCTGACCAGAGTAAAATGGAAGCTCAAAGTTGTTTTGATTTGCATTTCCCTAACAGTTAAGGATGTTGAACATTTCTTTAAGTGTTTCTCAGCCATTAGAGATTCATCTGTTGAGAATTCTGCTTAGATATATACCCCATTTCTTGACTGGATTAATTGGTTTGTTAATGTTTAATTTCTTAAGTTCTTTATATATTTTGGAAATTAGCCCTCTATCAGTTATGAAGTTGGTGAAGATCTTTTCCCTTTTTTAGGCTGCAGTTTTGGTGTCCTGTTGATGGTGTCCTTTGCCTTAGAGAAGATTTTCAGTTCCACTAGGTCCCATCTATTAGTTGTTGCTATCAGTGTTCTGATAAGGTAGTTGTCTCTTGTGCCAATGTGTTCAAGTCTAGTCCATAATTTCTCTTCCATAAGGTTCAGTGTATCCAGTTTTATATTGAGGTTTTTTAATCCACTTGGACTTGAGTTTTGTGCAGTGTGATAAATACAGATCTCTTCGCATTCTCCTACATACTAACATGCAGTAAGACCAGTGTCATTTATTGATGATGCTTTCTTTTTTTCCATTGTATATCTCTGGCTAATGTATCAAAAATTGTCTATATCTGTGTGGGTTTATATCTGGGTCTTTCATTTAATTTCATTGATCAATCTGTCTGTTTTTATGCCACTGCCATATTATTTTATTACTATAGCTCTGTAATAGATCTTGAAATCAGGGATGGTGATACCTCTAGATGTTCTTTTATTGTACAGGGATTTTTTTTCTATCCTGTCATGGTGGTTTGAAAGAAAATGACTCCCAAAGGAAGTAGCACTATTAGGAGGTGTGCTCTTGTTGGAGGATGTGTGTCATTTTGGGGGCAGGCTTTGAGGTCTCTTTTGCTCAAGCTTCCCTTAGTGTGACAGTCAGTTGACTTCCTGCTGCCTGCAATATGTGGACTCTTAGCTATTCTAGCACCACATCTGCCTGCACACTGCCAAGCTCCCCACCATGATGATAATGGACTGAACCTCCATAACTGTAAGTGAGCTACTCCAATGAAATGTTTCCTTTATCAGAATTCCCATGGTCATTATGACTCTTCACAGCAATAAAAACCCTAACTAAGACAGAAGTTGATACCAGGGACTGGGATATTGTTATGATAGGCCTGACCATGCCTTTGTTTGAAGGAATATGGACTTTGAGACTTTGGATTAGGAAAGCAATTGAATATGTTAAGCGCTGCTTAATAGGTCATCCTAGTAGGACCATGGAAAGACAGTGACGCTGAGTATAGTCTGATGAACTGTGGGCATTTACCTTAAGAGTTTTCAGAGGAAAAGATTTTAGTATGTTGCCTACAAATCATTCTTGTAATATTTTGGTGAAGGAGATGGCTACTTTTTGCCCTTGTTTGAGAAGTTTGCCCAAGGAAAAAGTGAAGAATTTTGAACTAATTCCATTGGTAGAAGAAATCTCAAAACAGACTAGTATAGAGTCTGTTGTGTGGTGTTGGGTGGTAATTCTAATGAAGATTTATAATGAAAAGGAACTAAAGAAGATATTAGAGCCAGGTGTGCTGGTGCATACCTTTAAATTCAGCACTGGTGAGGCAGAGGTGAGAAGATCTCACCCAGCTAAGTTTCCAACATGTGAAAAGGAATTTAAGAAAAGATTATTGCCAGGTGTGGTGGTACACACCTTTAATCTCAGCACTGGAAAAGCAGAGGCCGGTAGATCTCTAAGTTTAAGGCCAGCCTGGTATATAGAGCAAGTTCAAGAACAACCAGGCTTAGACAGAGAAAGAGGAAAGCAGAAAGCCAATGAAGATGTAATTCACTGAACAAAGGGACTATGTTCCATCTCCAGCAAGCATCAGAACTTGGCAGCTTCAGCCATGTGGTTCTGACTTTAGAGTTAAGGACAGAAGAAAGGAGTTATGGAATAAAGTTGTTAAGGCCAGACAGGTGTCAGGGGTGTCTGTAAATGGAGGCATAGTAAAGAGGCCATTGTGTGAAGCTATGGTATTGAAGCCTAGATTGCTTTGGAGAACCAAAGATGACAGAGATGCCAGAGTCATGGGACACATTTGGAGAGAGCTGCTAAAAGGGCATGGAACCACTCTGAGAGAAGGAGGTGTGTTGCAGTCAAGAAAGCTGAAGAGAATTGGAGATCTGAAATGTTTCGATGTCATATATAGTGCTACCAAGTTTGGAGTTTGCCCAGCTGGCTTTTGGTCATGCTTTGGTCCAGTATTTCCTTACTGTGCTTCCTTTCCTCCTTTGTGGAATGATAATGCATATCCTGTGCCATGATATGCTGGAAGTATGTAATCTACTATTTTATTTTGAATTTTACAGGGGGATTACAATGAAGAGGTTGCCATGGATCTCAGAAGAGACTTTGGACTTTGAAACAAGTTGAGACTGTTATAGACTATGGGGACTTCTGAAGTTATACAAAATGTATTTTTTGCATTGTGACATGGCTGTAAGATTTTTGGGTACAAGTAGTAGAATGTGATGGTTTGAAAGAAAATGGTCCCCAAAGAAAGTGACACTATTAGAAGTGTGGCCTCATTGCAGGAAGTGTGTCACTGTGGGCATGGGCTTTGAGGTCTCTTTTGCTCAAACTTCCCTCACTGTGATAGTCAGTCAACATTCTGTTGCCTGCAAGGTGGAGGACTCTCAGCTACTCCAGCACTACTACTTCCTGAATACTGCCATGCTCTCCACCATGATAATGAGTTGAACCTCTGAAACTGTTAGCAAGCCACCTCGATTAAATGTTTTCTTTATAAGAGTTTCTATGGTCATGTTGTCTTTTCACTGCAATAAAAACCCTAATTAAGACACTGGATTTTTTGATTTTCCACATGAAGTTGAGTATTGTACTTTCAAGGTCTGTAAAGAATTGTGTTGGGTTGAGATTGCATTGAATCTGTAGACTGTTTTTGGTAAGATGACCATTTTTGCTATATTGATCCTACCAATCCATGAGCATGGGAGATCTTTTCATCTTCAATATCTTCTTAAATTTCTTCATTCAAACACTTGAAGTCTTTTCCATACAGGCCCTTCACTTACTTGGTTAGAGTTTCCCTAAGATATTATATATTATTTGTGGCTATTTTGATGGGTATTGTTTCCCTGATTTCTTTCTCAGCCCATTTGTCATTTCTATATAGGAAGGGTACTGATTATTTTAGTTAATCTTGCTTCCAGATACTTCACTAAATGTTTTCATGAGCTGTAGGAGTTCCCCAGTAGAATTTGTGGGGTCACTTATAATATACTATCATATCATCTACAAACTATGATACCTTGACTCCTTCCTTCCAAATTGTATCCTCTTGATCTTCAGTTGTCTTATTACTCTACCTAGAACTTTAAGTACTAAATTGAATGGATATGGAGATATTGTACAGCCTTGTCTTGTTGTTGATTTTAATAGAATTGTTTTGAGTTTCTTTCCATTTAATTTAATGTTAACTATTGGCTTGCTGTAATTTGCCTTTATTATGTTTAGGCATGTTTCTTTTATCTGTAATCTCTCCAATACTATTATTATGAAAAGGCATTGGATTTTATCCAAGGCCTTTCCAGCATCTAATGAGATGATTATATGATTGCTTTTCTTTCAGTTTTTTACTTGGTGGATTACATTTACCAATTCTTTGTATGTTGAATCATCTCTGCATCTCTGTAAATACCAAAGTCTCATTTTAGTCACTGAGTCATGTCCAGTTGTATAGTAGCTAACATCACTCTAGGACCAGTGTTTATGTCAAACATATATAATGCATTGGGGTGAAGCCTCCTTGATCGTGGTGGATGATCTTTTTGAGGTTTCTTGGATTCAGTTTGAAAGTATTTTATGGAGTATTTTTGCATCAGTATTCATGAGGGAAATCGGTCTGTAATTCTCTTTCTTTGTTGATTCTCTGTGTGGTTTGGTTATCGGGGTGATTGTAGCCTCATAAAATAAATTTGGCAGTGTTCTTTCTATTTCTATTTTGTGGAAATATTTGAGAAGAATTGTTATTAGCTCTTCTTTGAAATTCTGTTAGAATTGTGTGCTAAAACTATCTGGCCCTGAGCTTTTTTTTTTTTTTTTTTTTTTTTTTTTTTTGGTTGAGAAACTTTTAATGACTGCTTCTGCTTCCCTAAGGGTCTATTTAAATTGTTTATCTGATCGTGATTTAACTTTGGTAAGTGGTATCTATCAAGAAAATTATCCATTTATATTAGATTTCCAGTTTTGTAGAGTACATGTTTCTAAAGTATGACCAAATGATTCTTTAGATTTCCTTGGTATCTGTTGTTATGTCCCCCTTTTTTGTTTTGATTTTGTTAGTTTGGGTATTCTTTCTCTGCCTTTTAGTTAGTTTGGATTAGGGTTTGTCTATCTTGTTCATTTTCTCAAAGAATCAACTCTTTGTTTAATTGATTGTTGGTGTTGTTCTCTTTGCTTCTACTTTACTGATTTCAACCCTGAGTTTGATTATTTCTTGCCATCTGCTCCTCTTGGGTAAGCATGCTTCTTTTTGTTCTAGAGCTTTCAGAGGTGCTGTTAAGTTTCTAGTATGAGATCTCTCCAAGTTTCTTACATAGGAACTTAGTGCTAAGTACTTTTCCCTTAGAACCTCTTTCATTGTTTCCCATAAGTTTGGGTATGTTATGCAGTCATTTTTGCTGAATTCTAGGAAGTCTTTAATTTCTTTCCTTATTTCTGCCTTGACCCAGTAGTCATCCAGTAGAAAGTTGTTAAATTTTCATGAATCTGTAGGCTCTCTGTTATTTCTGTTTTTGAAATTCAGTTTTGATCTGTGGTTCTATGGCAGTCTGATAGGATGCAAGAGGTTTTTTTCAGTTTTCTCGTATCTCTTGAGACTTACTTTGTGACCGAATATGAGGTCAATTTTGAGAAACGTTCCATGAGGTGCTGAGAATGTGTATTCCTTTGTGTTTAGGTGAAATGTTCTATAGATATCTGTTAGGTCCCTTTGGTTCATAACTTCTGTTAACCCCAGTATTTCTCTGTTTAGTTTTTTTCTGGATGACCTGTGCATTGGGGAGAGTGGGATATTGAAGTCTCCCACTATCTCTGTGTGAATACAGATGTGTGATTTAAACTTTAGTAATATTTTCTTTACAAATGTGTGTACCCTTGTGTTTTGGGAGTATATGTTAAGAACTGAAAAAAATCATTGTGGTTGATCCTTCCTTTGACATTTCATACAAGTGTCCTTTCTTGTCTCTCTTATTTAATTTTGGTTTGAAGTCTATCTTGTTAAATGTTAGAATAGTTACACCAGCTTGTTTCTTAGGTTCATTTGCCTAGAAAATCTTATCCCAAACATCTGCTCTAAGGAAATACCTATCTCTGATATTGAGGAGTGTTTCTTGTGTGCAGCAGAAAGATCAATCCTGTTTTAGCATCCATTTTGTTAGTCTGTGTCTTTTTATTGTGGAATTAATTTCATTTATATTGAGAGATATTAATGACAAATTTCTATGGAATAGTCCTTCTGTGCACTGTAAAAATGTGTTGCTTACATTGTTAATAAAAAGTTGACTGGCCAATAGCTAGGCAGGATTTTCAGGGCAAAGAGAATGCTAGGAAGAAGGGTAGAGTCTGGCAAGTTGGGAGAGACATAGTAGAAGCAGGAAATGAACATGCCATCCTGAAAGAAGGTACTGCCACATGACAGAAGGTAGATAAGAAATCTATATTAATTTAAAATATAAGAGTTAGCTAGTAACCAGCCCGAGCTTTTGGCTGAGCACTAATAAATAATAATAAGTCCTTGAATTGTTATTTTGGAAGCAGCTGTCAGAACAGAGCTGATAGCATTTTGATAAAAAACTCCACCTACAATAAACGATTGCTAATTCCTGTTGTATTTTGTTATTGATGGTGGTGATTGTGTGTGTGTGTGCATGTGTGTGTGTGTGTGTGTGTGTGTGTGTGTGTGTATGTGTGTCCTTTCTTTTAGTTTTGCTGGTGGAAGGTTATTTCCTTTGTTTTCATGGGTATAGTTAACTTTCTCGTGTTGGAATTTTCTTTTTAGTACCTTCTGTAGGGGGAGATTTGTGGATATATATTGTTTAAATTTGACTTTATCATGGAATTTGTTTCTTGTTTTCTCCATCTATGGTGATTAAAAGCTTTGCTAAGGACAGCAGTCTGGGCTGGCATCTGTGATCTCCTAGAATTTACAGGACATCTGTCGAGGCCCTTTTGGCTCTCAGAGTCTCTATTGAGAAGTTGGGTGTAATTCTAATAGGTCTGCCTTTATATGTTTCTTGGCCTTTTTCCCTGCTACCTTCTTTGTTCTGTAAGTTTAGTGTTTTGGTTATTATGCGGGGAGGCAACTTTCTTTTCTGGTCCAGTCTATTTGGTGTTCTGTAAGCTTCTTGTACCTTTATCAATATCTCCTTCTTTAAGTTAGGAAAACCTTCTTCTATGATTTCCTTGCTAAGGATCTCTATTATCTTTACAAAGTTGATTTTAAGGTCATTTTCTTGTGCTTCTGAGTTGGAATATTCAGGGCTTTCTGTAGTTGGATAAGTTTGCTCCACAATGACATCTTGTCCTAGGTGTTGTTGATTGTGTTCTTACCCTGGCATCTAGGTATCTGGGCTTGGGGTAATTATAGGTCTAGGTGCCAATTCTGTGTTTGTTTTTGTTGGATGGGTGTTTTACCCTCTTGATTTCTGTTTCATTTCTGGTCTTCTAGCTGGAGTGGCCTGTGGAGGATCTCAATCAGAGTTGGGGACTAGAGTGGGGCCGGATATAATAATGGTGAGTGGTAGGATGATTGGGGGTAGTTTGGGCAGGCACTGAGTGGGAACAATTCTGGGGCGGGTGGACTATCTGCATTTCCGGTGGGCAGCGTGTCCTCTGATCCAGCAAGGTGCCTCTGCTGGAGTTGGTAGCTGGGATATGGTGATGAACAGAGGAGAATCAACTGGGGGTGGGCTGGGCAGGCACTGAGAAAGTGGGGGTGGTCAATAGGCAACTGGCCTACCTGAGGTCCTAGTGAACTGTGTGGCCTCTTGTGGGACAGGGCCCTTCTACCAGAGTTGTAAGTTAGGATACGGTGACAAGCAGAAGAGGGTCTTTTGGGGGTAGACTAGGTAGGCACTGAGGGAGGATTGGCAGTGTGCAGGCTGTGGCAGATGCCTGGGGTTCCGGTTGTGGCTTGGCCTCTGGTTGAGCAGAGGTCTCATTATTTAGTATTTCTGCTCTACCCATTAGTACAAGCTTTATGAAGTGTACCATCAGCAGTACTTTTATGTACTAAGGGTATCAATGCAGTACAGTAGAATTATACATTCTCTAATCACTTTTTATAACAACACAGACAATAATAGGGATACAGAAAAATAACAGTCATATAAGTTGAATCCACAAAATCAAGATGAATACATTTCTTCACATGAGTGTTACACTTAGAGGTGTTAAATATTGGTTAGATTGTAAATGTTCCAGTTGACCAACTGTTGACAGTTCTACAGGATGCCTTGCATTTTCATAAATGTAGTAAGGAAAGTCTCCAGTGGTCTATGCAACTTGTCTTGAAAAGGACACGGTCACTGTGGAATGCTTTTGAAAAGGAAAGAGGATCTTCATTTTTGAGTGGAGAAAGACTTTATTTCTTTGCCTTTATTATTTTAGCAGGATAATTAATATTATCACTTAGAGTCAGGATGATCTGAGACCTGAGGGAATCATTTAAGGAGAGAGAAATCATAGTATTTGTATTCAATTACATCTTCTGTGGAAGGAGAACAGTGGTAGCTCAATATCTAGGCCCTCAGTGATGCCATGTGTTTGTATAATTTAGTTACATCTACATATATTAAGAACAAACCCAATAATAGAGTGTTATCACTATCCTAATTTTGAAAATGAAAAAAAAAATGTGCTCAATGAGATTAAGGCAAAAGTTAAAGCAAGTTTATATATTAAAAGATTAAGAAGCAAATATGGAACTTAAATTTGTGATCTCACTGCCATATAGGCTGTCTGGATGGGAGAATAGGGTCTGCGTTGGGCTTGAATAGCTACTGCTAACAGTAGGGAAAGACACAGCCTGAAGCAACTCATATCTGAAGAGATAAGTGGGACAGTGGGGCCTGAGACCCCAAATCTGTAGCTCTAGTTGGAGGAATACTTTCAGTAGGCCCCAAAACAAGTAATACATCTCAACTCTGGGGAAGAATATCAAGGGCATATTTTCAAGATTCCAAAATCATCAGAATCTGCATCATCAGAAGCTAGGTGTAGTGGCTCACACTTTTAATCCTAATGCTGGGGAGGCAGAAGCAGGAGCATCTCTGTGAGCTCAAGGCCAGCCTGATCTTTATAGTGAATTCCAGGGTAGCCAGAGCTACATAGAGAGATTGTGTCTCAAAAAACAAAACAAAACAAAAACAAACAAGAAAGGAGCAGGGTAAGATACTTGTTTAGAAGATTCAGTCAATGTACTGAATAATGTAGACAATCAAGAGACAGATGGAAAAACTAGTGTCAGATGAAGCCAAGCAAAGGAAATTTAAGCTACAAGTTAAGAAAGAAATTATTTGTGAACCTAGTACTCAAGCAATTGGGAATACAGCTTATTTCATAGTTCATTTTTAAAAAAATCTTTAAAGACACTGATGCAGCTTATCTTTTGAATCTGATTTCTTCTATCTTACACACAGTAAGTAAAGTGCTCAGATAGAGCAGCACAGAATTGGTAAATCTGAAAAATAATAAAATAAGAAACGTCATAACCAGGTTTCAAAACACTGTGGCTACAGTTTTATTGTTTATCAATTTTGAAAAACACCTGAAATTTATTGTTTTAATCTAAATTGATGGGACTGGAAAATGTGTTCCTGGCACGTGATTCTAAGATTTATAATCTCATCTCTTAGATTATTCATTGTTTTAGGCTTAACCTGAAGATACAAGTGTGGAGTTCTAAATTTTATTTTTATATGTATTAATGCTTCAGGTTAACATGATATTTATTTGACTGTTATTTTTTAAATTCTGCTTAGGTTTACACATTGACGAACTGGCCAAAGTCACACAATAGACTTCAGGGAATTTATGAAGTTTGCCATAAGATGTAAACCTGCACGGATATGATGATTTCTAATTGTTTTTCCTCTGGGACTATACTGCATGTCTTCCTGCTGGAGTACATAAATTCCCTTGAGAAAATAGAAGTGTAGTTAGGAGGGAGAAGTCCGAGAGTCCCTAAGACATTCCTTCATGTGCCTCCCTCACCTTTTTATTTTTGGGAGTTACATTGCATTTCTTTTTTCTTTTTTCTTTTTTTCTTTTTGCTTGACCATTCAAGGAAATAGGAACAGATTTGCATTTTTTTTTGTAAAAGAGAATAACATTTCAGGTTTATGTTCCCATATAGAGCCCATAGAACAAATGGACACAAAATATTGTCACATAGAAAAACAATGAAGGAAAGAAGAAAGTATATTCATAGTTAATTGTTTAAATAATTGTTTTTAATTTGGATTTGTGTGTGTGTGTGTGTGTGTGCGTGTGTGTGTGTCTTTGTATGTGCAGTATGGGGGTTATTTCCCAAAGGCCAGAAGAGGTTCTCATATACCCTGGAGCTAGAGTTACAAGGTATTGTGAGCCACCAGATATGGATTCTAGGAACTGGTCTTAGATCCTCTGGGAGAGCTGGTAATGCTCTTCATCACCGCTCCAACATCTCATAGTCCATTTAAGAGTTCTACTCTCAGACCAAGTAGAAGCTCATCTCAGTGACATAGTGGTATAATAGGATTCCCTAAGAAATACATCAGAACCTGTGATTTTGAGCACCAGGACTCTTATAGGCTTTTTTGTTTTTCTAAATGGTAGAATGCTGGGTCATTTGTCCTCCCTGGAGGCTAAATAATGTGAGTAATATTGTATAAATCAAAGAAAGCAGATCTAGAGACAAATAAGTGAGAGTTACCTGTTGAGTACTGTAAACAAAGAGACATCTCAGACAATCAAAATATTAAGTTGATTTTTCTGTTAGTTATTTAAATTAACCAAATGTTTAAATATTTTTCCTTCAATGAAATCAAGACAAAGTAATATATGTGAACAATTATGAAATAGTTTCTATCTACATAATGCCTATCATTTTGAGTTGAGTATTACTTTGAAGACATTTAACAAAAAAAAATCTATCTGTAAATATGATAAAATATCATCTATGTGTTTGCAGAGAATATGTTTTTTCTTTGAACAACAGCTGTAAAAACAGTAGGAAACCTACTTTGAAGTCATTAATACTTATTACCTGAAGTTTATTTCCCATCTAAGGCCTCCAAAAACATCTTTCCAAGAAATACAGTGAAAATAAGGCAATCTAATATGTAATGATGCCAAGCTAGTATTAAAGGTCTTGGCTAAAGACAAATCCAAAGCTCCAATTCTGCCCAGACTTGATTAATCGATTAAGCAACCCCTCCAAGATTCTTCGTCCATTTATCACTCCCTTAGATGTTTCATGTAGTATCACATGCTTCAGACTCCATTCCAGACCAGACAGAGGACAGTCAGTTGACCTTCTCCACCTGATTAATTTTAGAAAACGAATTCCTAGTGATTAGGCTTTGCATAACTTCATATTTTTTAATTTTATGAGTTCTTATGCATGATTTACTGGAAGGTTAACATCAAAAAGAAGACAAATTCTCATGAGTGTATTTGTGTACTCTGATGAAGATGCTTGTCTGAGGTGGGAATAATAGCTATATAAGCAGTCTGGTACTCACTGGTATACTTTATGGGTCCTAAATTGATCTGACTCTTTCCTAATCTTTGAGGTAAAAATGATACTTCAATGTTAATTTTTATTGTGTTTTTGTTTGATTGAACATCTCATAATTCTTAAAGACAAATTGAAGGTTTATGGTAAATGTTATCAGTGGCAGTTTTTTTGAACCATGTCCTTAACTCTGTTAAATTTTGGTGATTATCATAACACCACAATCTTTTTCATCCTCACTACATCTCTCATGCTAACCTGGTGTCAGTTAATCTGGGTTGTTTCTACAGTAATTGTTTTGGACCACCCCAAGTCTCATACACACTATACTTAATAGATAAAGGTGTGTGCTCTGACTGCTCCATCCATCTGTTGTTTCTGTCCTTCCCTTCTTTAGTGCTGCAAGTTCTCTTAGACACATAATATTGAAATCAGTTCAACTGGTAACCTTACAATGGCCTGTGATTGTTCAATGGAAGCTAAAGGAGTAAGTACATTTCTAACCTTGAATCAAAATTATGAAAGGGGTAAGTTTAAAGATAAAACCTGTCCAAATTGAGGCAGACTGACATGTAGGCCTCTTGTGCTGATCAGTTAGCCATGGTTGAGAGGAATGAGCAATAAAGACTTTAAAAAAAAAAAAAAAACAATTGAGGCTACCTGCTCTGGTAGATTCTCATTTGTGTCAATTGGACATTAACATGATACATCATGCTAGTCTTAAACCAAAGCCTATCCCAGAACAAGGTGCTAAGTGTCTTTAATCCTGGGAAGACTGAGAAAGGCAAAGGAACTGCAGAAACAAGGTGTGAGGCTCTCAGAGCTGGGCCACACAGATTAAGGAGAGAAGCCATGTCTAACATGAAATGCTAGGTGATGCCGCTGCTTCAGAAGCTGCCATCCAGAATACCTCACTACAAAACTGATGGAGGGGACCACTCAAACAACACATTTGCAATGTAGAAACCATGGCCTTTTATTGGAATAAGGTGTCACAAGACTTTAGTAGCTACAAAGGGGAAGTCAGTGCTTGGCATCAAAGCCTTGAGGAAATGCTGACCTCTTCTTAGGGGTTAACACAGAGATTGACATTAAGTGGAAGCCAGTGCTGATTTACCTTCCCCAAACCCTAGGGTCTTTAACATTTTTTGCTAAATATACCTAGCCAGCCTATGCTCTGGAAATGGTATAACATGGAACAGTTTGCTTCTTAGATTTACTCTGCATCCACTGTAAGGTCATACATTATAGCAGAATAATTCTCTTTAAAATGTTTCTGCTTGCCCCATGCATCTTCTCATCTAGGAGTTCTGATGAAAATGTTCAATGTGATTGATTCATGTTTTCATACTTGCTAACATCCATTGTGCTGCCCATGAATCAAGGAGTAATTTGGACTTTCAAGATTTATTATTGAATAAATGTGTTGCAAAATGCTATCACTGTCAGGTTGATTACTAACGGGTATAGGTAAAACAAATAGAAAGCCTTCTATAGAGGACTTACCATTCTAGATACCATTACAAATATTGGTTATGTGAGGGGAGATGTCAAAATATCAGCTTCTATGAGAGATTGGAAGAAGTTGATTCCAAGCTTCATGAATGAGAAACTCAGATGCAGAAATGGAACAACTAGAAGTATTAACTGGAGCCCAAAGATATGACTGAATTCCTGTATTCCTGTAGTAACGTAATAAAGCTAATAGATGAGGAATGCTACTGATGAATGAGAAAAAGATGTGACTGAATTCCTGTAGTAACGTAATAAAACTAATAGAAGAGGAATTGCTACTGATTTATGAGAAAACTAAATGATTGACTGATGTAGAATCAAAAAACGAGGAAGGTGCTGTACACATTGTTGGGAGGACAAAGGATTTAGAATATTACAAAAACTTGGTAACATTAGTGGCCAATTTTGACTCTAAGTTTGAAAGTTTTGTTGTTTACAGAAATTCTTTCTGGTGTCTCCACAAGTCTCATTAAAGGAAACACTGTTGTTGCTGTTAACTTCAGTTTCATCACGTTTCAAAAGATTGTCATAGCCACCCTTTCATCTCTAATTGTGGGGCCAGCAACTGCTTTCTGGTTGAATCTGAGGCATCTACCATAGAAAGGAATCCATGCCTGCTTCTTTAAACCTGGTGAAAAGCAGTGGCTGGGAAAGCTGTAGACCTTAGATTAAATGGTCATTTGCAAAACTGCCTTCTAAATGTTTGATTTATACCCGTAGACCTGGGGTGCCCCCACACTGGTCAGAGAAAGTTTCTTTCACAGTGGACAGGGGTCAGAGCAGAGGCTCAGAACTGTCCAAAGTGCTGAGAGTAAGTGACTGAGCCTCTTATTCATTTTGCATACTGAAGAAAAATGAAACTTTAAAAATATGTACTTAGTCACATGTAAAAAAAATCTCTAAATTGTTTCCTTTAGTATGAGAAGTAATATTCTTCGTGGGGCTCAAATTATTAGTCTCTATCTATCCCATGCTGCCTATTTTGGTATGCACAGAGTTCTCCAAATTAGAATATTGACATTTAATCAATAATGTGACAACATTGGAAAGTAAGTTCTCTGGTAAGATGGTTCAGTAGGTAAAATGCTCCTGTGAAAGTAGAGAATCTGATTTCAGCTGCTCAGAATCCATGTAAAAAGCTAGAAATTCATGGGCTTCCACTAGTGTGGCCAGTCATCTCTGCACATCCTCCCATCATGATCTCGACATCCCTCGCCTGCAGTATCTCTCCTCTCTCTCATCAATTGGATTCCCAGAACTCAGCCTGGTGCCTGGCCATGGATCTCTGTATCTGCCTCCATCTGTCACTGGACAAAGGCTCTATGAGAGCCTTCCCAGCACCCTCTCTCTTCCTATTCCCATAATGTCCTCATCTATCATGGTATCTCCCTCCCTGCCCTCCCACTCTGTCCCTGTTCCAGCTTGACCCTCCCATTTCTGGTGGCTGTAGAACCCCCATGGGACTGGACTAGGCCCTCTGGATACGGAAGATGGTTGTTTGGCTTCAACTGTTTGGGGGGCACCCAGGCAAGGAGATCAGGATCTGTCCCTGGTCTATGAGTAGGCTTCTGGAACCTGGTGCCTATGGTGTGACACCTTGCACAGCCTAGGTGCAGTGGGAAGGGGCTTGGACCTTCCTAGGCTCAGTGTGCTGGGCTTTGCTGACTCCCCATGGGAGACCTCTATTTGGGGGATGTGGGGATGTGAGGTGGCTTGGGAAAGAGGGCTGGGGGTAGGAGGAGGGAGGAGGGGGCTCTTTGGATAGCATGTGGAGTGAGCAGAAAATTTCTTAATAAAGAGAAATGACAAAAAAAAAAAAGCTAGAAATTACTATAATGTGCCTGCCATTGCATTACTGGAAAGTGAAGGCAAGGGGATCCTGGAAGCTAGCTCACTGTCTAGATAGTCAAAAAATAAAATAAGTAAATCTATCTCAATGATAATATGTGGTCCAGAGAGATGGTTCGGTGCATAAATGTGCTTACGTGCAAGCCCAAAGACCTGTGTTTAATTCCCACAACTCATTAAACAGAGAGAAAGAATTGACTCCATAAAGCTGCCCTCTGATTTCCACTTGCTAGTCTGCCATGGCACATCTGCAGTCACACACATACACACACACACACACACACACACACACACACAATCTTAATAAATAAATTTGAAAATAATAAGGTATAATGCAATAGAGGAAGCCAAGAAATATTGGTCTGTGACCTCCACACCTGTCCTCATCATCATGTTTATATCACATGCATGTCCCCACATAGACAAAGAAAAACATAAGTAATAACAAAAAATGAATAAGAGTCTTTATGAGATAACTCAGGATGCAGGAGTGCATGAGCCTCAGGAAAAGTGTCCAACATATATATAGAAATTTCACAACAGTATGTTATAGGTGATAAATATAGATAACTGGTATGTAAAATTAAAGATGATGACAGATAAGATATGATAAAAATATATGCATTGTAAAATTCTCATGCCAAAACGATAGGGATATTTAGAGATATTCTTTTTTACATTAGTGACTATTTTCTCTAAAAATTATATTTAAGGGTGAGGAACATAAGAAAGGGAGAAATCATTTGCAGAAAGAATGATGACAAGCTAGTATTTTATGTTTTCTAAAATAAAACTGACAACAGTAATGAATGATTATAAAGTAGCCAAAATTTCCTAAATAGCCTACTTTAATGTGTTTTATAATTAAGCCAAAACAAGAAGCAATCTTCATAATTATTTTGGAAATTTAAACAAAAATTTTTAATTATTTTCTCTTAGAAAAATATTAAATATATTTATATAATTGAATTTAGACAACCCAGGAGCAACGAGGAGACCTGAATCTAATATATTACAATAGCAGAGATATGAGAGAGAGAGGGGAAGGGGGCAAGAGGGGGTAAGGAGATTAGTTAAGATTGAATTGCCTGCCAGATACAGGAAGTATTCCAAAACCTATCTGCTACTCCACAAATCAGGAAACAGTCTTAAAAGTGGTTGTGGGTGTAGTCATTTGGATCATGTAGCAATGTGGAGAAGAAAACCCAAAAGGAAACTAGAAAAGCAGATGTGCCCATGAACCCGTGTCCAGTAAGTCAAGAACATAGCTCAAGGACCAGCAGCCTCATCAGGATGGTCTAAACACGTCTGAAGAGATTCACCTTTTACAAACAGCACAGAGCACGGATGTGATGTTTTGTGGGGTTTACTTTTTCTTCCCAGATGTTTTTCTTAGAAAGATATCATTCATTACTTTGAACTTTGGCCATCTCTTTAGTCCAAATGTAGATTCTGGAGACTAAATAATAAAAATGCATACTTGCTTTAATACGCTAACTTTTGCCAAGTGAAGTATATCTAAATTTTGTTACAATCTTCACAAAAATATTCCTAATGTAGTAAAAATTCTAAAGGTGTAAGACTTGGCAATTTAGGCTTATGAATGTTTTTTATTTACTGTTAAGTAATGAAACTATTGTCATTATTTGGAAATAGTGTTTTGTGTCTCATGATTAAGTCATGTGGTAACTCAATGGAGGCTGACAGAATTAGTTTTTAGATTCAAAATCTAATTAAAAGGAATATGAGAGAAACATATGAATTATACAGAAACAAGGATGAGTGCCACAAACATTACCAATAGAATCAAGTTAGAAATATGAACAAATTATATCATTAACTACCAGTTACCACAACATCTCTCAGATCTCACCCAAGAGTGTGGAAAACAGCATTGACATAGTAATCATTTCTTTCCACAAACATAGGGAAATACTGATTTAATATTATGAAAATACACTTTTTAAATTATGATTTTGTTTTCATAAAAAACCATATATAGAATTTCTGTAAGGTCAGATAAGGGGCACTAGGAAAGACTTGGTTCATCTGCCCCACCCCCACCTTCCATGCCTCCTGCAACAGTTGAGAGACAGGGTTCTGCACCTCACAGGAGCAAGAAAGTGGAGCTGGACCAAGGGCGAGAGATCAGAACTGCCCTGCTCCTTCCTGCAGGCTCTGATGGGTGATTTGGCCAAGGCAGAGCAGGAGCAAGCAAGCACACCGGCAGGGGGGTGGGCAATGAGGAAAAGCTGGCAGGCTGACTAACCCAGCTGGTACCCAGGCCCAGGCCCAGGGCTGTGAGTTGGCCCACCCCAACACCCACCTCATCTGTGAACAATTAGAGCAGGAGGAGGGTACAAACCTACAGATCCATAGCTACGAGATCTCCGAGACACAAGACGATGGCCATGAAGTTCGGGGAGCCCCTTGAAAATGAAGAGAAAGGACTAAAGGGTGAAGCACACCACAGCTTCCACAGTGAAATTCATTCTTCCTTCCTTCCTTTCTTCCTTCCTTCCTCCCTCCCTCCCTCCCTCTCTTTCTTTCTTGTTTTGTTTTGTTTTGTTGGTCTGGTTTGGTTTTTGATTTTTCTTTCAAATTTTGTTTTGTTTTGAGGGGAAGTTGCAAGGGCAGTGGGCAGATGGGGGTGGGGTCGAGATGCATGATGTGCATGCAAGAAACCCATGTGTCAAAAAAAAAAAACAAAAAAAAAACAAAGAAAAACCAACAAAGAAGAACACCATGCACCAAACACTTGCTTAACATCAAAGTAATTTTTGTTCTGAAACAATGCACGCAAACTACCAAAGTACTTAGATACTTCTGTCTTCTCTGTCAATGCAGCTATTTATCTGTCCTCCAGCTCCTTGACCAATCATTACTTAAATGTGGAAAATATTCACGAAAATGTAAATATATCATATTTATATGTACATTTATCTCTTCACTGTGCCTTGTTCCACACCAATTAACAAAGGAATTATAAAAATGAAAAACAATAGCATGTGATCAGATTTATAAAGATAAATTTTGGTAGATCCTCAGATGTAAATGTGTAGTCAGTGATACATTTAACAATGAGAAAATGTTCAACTATGCTGAGTTCACCATTTTGATCCTAATTATGTACTTGTGCACAACTAATTATGTTTAGACAAAGATATCAGATTATAAAAGTGTTGCCTTTGGGCTTTCTTGAAAATACCCACAATTTCTAAAACTGAATTTCAGGCAAGGAAATGAGCTGATTTCAGATCACTTGTTTTAAACAGAGGCAAATGAAATGTAAATGATTTTTCTGAGTGGATGTGAAGCAGAACTCAGGCCATGCATCTTTCCTTAAAGCAACACCTCTTCTTTGGACCATTGAACATTTCACTAAGCCTAGGAAATTCGGGAATTACAAAGAAAATTATTTATTTAGTCAGAAAGGTTAATATGGCTTTAAAAAAATAATAGATACAGAATTTGAATTTGTTTTTGTCTGCAAAAGTCTTAAATCCTTTATAAGCCCTGAGTTGTTAGTTTGTGGTTAAATAAAACATAATTATCTGATAAATCTTTGTGCTGTGGTCTGATTTTTCCTGTAGCAAATCCAACAACCTGAGTCTAACTAGCACATTTTCTGGCTTTCTCCCACTAAAAGAAATTGAGCCAGCCATTCTGTCCTGGGGCAGATTTTTCTAAGAGCTGTTTCAGTTTGCTAGATAAGGAGAAAGTTAAAGCTTCTTTGGCATTTTTACAGGTTTAAAGCCACTAGACTAGATGCAGATTTTTTTTTATAGCAGAATGAAAATACTGTATTGTTTTTTCTGTTCTCATGTCTATTTTTATCTTACAGCCATCAATCTGTTAATACGTCAATTGCTGGTGTCTACTTTCCAAGACAATGAGGTACAGACACTGGAGATGGTTGATCCTGGAGTTGGAATGGTAAAAGCCACCAAGACTGTAACTTCATCTTTATAAGTGGTATGTTACTTCCAAGCCATAATGCTAACGAAAGGCTAGAGAAAGACAATGTACGGGGAAAATCACCATCCTCAATCTCAAAGATGGAAATAGAAACTAGATTGACAAGAGGAAGGATCACAGTGCAGAATCTCTGCCAGCTTTATGGGTATGGAAGATGGAGAATCACTTTGCAAATACAAACTCCATTGCGAAGAGTTGGATCATGGCCAAATCTTCCCAAATTCTACATGTGTAGGAATAATTCAGGCTATAGATAAAAGGTTGATATTCCCAGCTGAAATATTATAAGTATCTGTGTCCGGCTGTCAGTCAAAAAGCAGACATTAACCAGACAGGATGGCCATTAGTACGTTAGAAAATCAATGGATGGAGGAAGTGACCTCTCTGGTCACTTTCAGACTTGTTTATTAACTAGAAAATCACTGCAAAATAAAGTGAAAGGAAATTTAATTATAAGTAAATGATGGTGGTTGGGAAAGAAAGTCAGCATCCTAACTGAACTAATGCTGATTTTATTTATCATTCTCTTCTGATTCTTGGTAATTTAATTACTTTACTTAGTGTTTGTAAAATTTCAAGAAGTAGGTAGCCTATTATTCTTTGTGACAACATAAAAATCAAGAATTGATGGGATTTGCTTTTGTTTTGTTTTGTTTTGTTTGTTGTTTTCTTTTGTTTGTCCTTTTATAGATTTGACTCATAGCTTTAGGCAAAATTATAACACCTTTAAAGATCTGGGTTATAGTTATAAGAATATTGACAATAATTATGTGATCCTGGTCACATAAATGTATTTTTCTTGACCGCTTGTACCAGATAGTTTGCAGAGACTATATTTTTAAAATCACACAAGGTGATATTTGAATGGCATTTTCAGTCCCAAATGTGTTTTGTTTCCGTAGTTTATTGATGATCTACAGTTACTTGCAAGGGAGTGATGCTCAGTGCTAAACTCAGGTCAGGGGAGAACAAAAGCAAACAGCACAACCTGCTGTCATTCCCCCTTTTTCTCTATTTCTACATTTTCATGACTTAGCGTGAAAAGTAGCACGTTTCCTTATAACATTGTCAAATCTACATGTTTGAGTGAAAATTTTGTCAAATTATGGAATATTGAGTAATACAATAAGTAATAAAACTTAAGGGTTTATAATGAGCATTCCTTTGTTTCTTTAAATTATTTTTATTGACTTTGTTCTAAGCCTATGCCCTATGAACTAATAATTTCTTTCTTTTATTTTTGAGATTATAGTATGTTTACATCATTTCTCGGTTCCCTTTCCTTTTTCCAAGCTTTCTCATATTCCCCACTTTGCACTCTTTCAAATTTGTGGGCTCATTTTTAATTGTTACAGGTATATATGTGTACATATATTGTGATTCTGTCAACTTGAATTCTTGGCTGTCAAATTGAATACATGTGGAGTTAATTAAAATACAAATGATTGAGTATACCTATGAGGGATTTTTTTTTCTTGATTGAATAATTTGAGGTGGGAAGATCCACCATAAATCAATATATTTTGAGCTAGGAAGCTCAACCTTAAATCTAGTCCACATCTTCTGGTGGCAACCTACATAAAAGACACAAAAGAAGGAGGAAGCACTTACCTGTTACCTGCACCGACCTCACTCTAATTGGCAAGTTTGTGCCTTCATGGCACTAGAGCCTATTTCTTTGGGATTCACTCTGTAGACTAAACAGCTACTGGATCCTTGGACTTTCCATTGTTTGACAGCTATTATTGAAGGAGTTGGTAACTCTCATTTTCATATTTGTAGATTTATTCTCTAAAGAACCCTGATTAATTCATATATATTCCTAAGTATAACCTGCTCAGTTTTCATAATATTGCTCATATTAATGTTTTAGTGGCTGACCATTTGATACTGAATCACCAATTGGTGTGCTGTTCACCAGGGAAAACTGTTTCTTCCACTCGGCATTCTTTAGCTGGATGTAGTTCTTTGTGTAGGGTTGAGACCTCTTGGGCTTTTCATGCTTCAACTTTGGCATATCTAATGGTGTCACCCTTGCTAAGCTCATGTTTAGGTGGTCACATTAGTGAGAATTTATGGGTGTAACTTCTGACATGACTAGGAGACATAATCTTGTAGCCAGCTCCCCAAATTCTCTGGCTCTTAAAATCTTTCTGCCTCCTTTTTCTGCAATGTTTCCTGAGTCTTCAGTACAGGCAAGCTTTCTAGATGTATCAGTGAGGTCTGTGGACTACATAACTCCATATTTTAATTGGTTGTGACTTTTTGAAATGATCTCTATCTGTTGCAAAGTGAAGTTTCCTTTATAAGGAATTAAGACTACACTTATCTGTGGGTACAAGGACAAATTTTTACATTGTTATTAAGTGTTTTTTTTTCCCTCTGGTTTAATAACGTGGTAGTTGTAGATTCTCCCCCAAGATCCATGACTACACTAGCACTGAATAGTTGGCTGGGTTTGTAGCATCAGGTCTGGTTTTACTCTCATTGAGAGTGTCTTAAGTCCAATTAGAGAAGTAGGTTAACACCAAGGTATGTGTGCCAGCACCGCAACTTTAGGGTTATGGTGCCATGCTCAACACTGTGGTTCTATGTGTATGGGTGTTTTGCTTACACTTATGTCTCTTCATCACTTGAATGAGTACCCAGGAAGTCCCCCTAGGGACTGGAGTTACAGATTGTTGTTAGCCACCATGTAGGTGCTGGAAATTAAAGCTAGGTTCTAGCGAAGATCACCCAGTGCCCTTGACCACTGAGCCATCACTTCAGCCCCCTCTTTGTATCTCATGTTCTTTAAATGAGTGTTCTAATAGGAAATCCATCTTCCAGGAAACCAGAACAAAAATCTTTCTGTGCTTACATAGTGATATTTCATTGTTTGTCCCTTGTTAGTGACAAGTACTTATGAGTTCAATTTCTAACATTATAATAAAATTTTCATTGATAAACATGGAATTTAAGTTCATTTTCCCTCTATTTAGCAAAACTCATAATACTTTCTGGCTTTGTAATGGAACACTAACAAATTTATGGAGGCTCTTATGTTCTGGAATTTGTAAAACTTTTGGCACCCAAACCACAGTAAACAGTTGGATTGAAATGATTTCCTGGCTACATTGGTTGAAAATCTTTTTGGTTAGATAGTTTTTACTTTAGGGATAAAAATGACAATAATCCTAGTAATTCCGTGGGTTTTTATAAAATGATATTTTTTGTCTTCTATTGCTAAGAGGTAAGGACTGAAGTGCCTTTCAGTGGATCATGGGGTATTGGGGAGTGTTGGGAATGACAGTGGGTGCTCTAGGGTAGAGTCTTTCCCCATAAATCTAAAGTATCCTCATCGGGATCAATTCTGGATTAACACTACCATCTTCAACTCATCTCTGTTTGTGTGATGATGCATTTATAGTATACTTATTCTATTTTTAATGTCATACATGAGCACTATATCAACACCATGTCTCTCTGCATCCCAAGCTCCTCCCTCCCAAGCCCACAACCAAAATTCATGGCTTTTTCTTTAATTATTATTTCTACATGTATATACATTCTAATATATGCACAGTGCACGCAGCCCTACTGAATCCATTCTGTTGCTCATATGCATGTGTCCAAGGCTTATCATTTGAAATTGAACATTCTATGCAAGAGCGCATTCAGGTAGGAAACTAATTAGACTTCTCTCAGTAGCATGATTGCCTGTACCTCTTTGTCTAGATATGGGACCAAGTGTAATTTCCACTGTCCACATTAGCATGTCAACTGTTGTCATCATGCTGGTCCTGTTTAGGCAACAACATTGTATTATATTCTTTCTCTTTAAATATAATCACCCCAATTTATCATTTTTTATTCTTGATAATTAAAACAGAAATTTTATATTTGAAGACATTATAAATCTAACACACTAGACATATAAACATATACTTTTTTGTAAAAATTTTATAGAACTTAAGATCATTTTAAGAGATAGTGATTTCTTTATCAGTATGTAAAAAACCAAAAGGATGTAACACAGTCATATATACCTTATTCTTACTAATCCATCTTCCCAACTGCCTACTCCTGTATGGCTGCTCCTATCTTACTAGATTCCTTCTTCTCCCAAGATCCCAAGAAAGCTTCCTGCTTTTATGTCAAATACATTACATTACCTTCTCTTTCTCTCTGCCATTCCAACCACCATTATCATATCTTCTTCCCTGTTCAGTGACTCCTTTCTAGTTTTATCATACACACACACACACACACACACACACACACACACACTCTTAAATTGAATTTTCACATATAAGATAAGCTGTGTGTTATTTAATCTTTCTGGGTCTTGTTTACTTAATGTAATGACTTCACCTTCTGTTTTCTTACAAATGTAATAATTTCGTTTGTCTTCACATCTGAAAATTTTGTTGTGTTTATGTACCACTTTTTTTGTCATATTCATCTGTGGTTGAGCATCTAGGTTGGCTCAGTTTCTTAACTAGTATGAATAGTGTGAGAATAAAAATAGATTGCAAGGATCTCTTTTGTACTTTGTCTTAGAGTCCTTTGGCTGCATATCCAGGAGTGGGATAGTTGAGTTCCATCATAATTCTATTTTTAGTTCTTTTGAAGAAATATTCCTTCTGATTGACATAGTGATTGCACAGTTTTACATTTCCATCTGCAGCATAGAAGGGCTTCTCATGGGCCATAAGAATATGCAGCAGATGACAACTGATATTCATAATGTCGACCCACCAGATGAATAACTCTCTGGTGGAAGAACCTCATCAAGCAAGGCTTATGAGGCCACAGACTATGAATGACTGTTTGCTTCTGACTGTATTTTTTCTCATGTGAAACTACATTTCTTCCCTAAAAACAGCTATACATATTTCCCCCACTACCTATGTATTTATTTTGTAAGTTTTATATTCCATCTATTGCATACACATATATCTGTGGATGGCCAGAAAGATGATTTCTTCTTAAGCTGTACAATTTTGATGAATATAAATATACTAGGATATGCTTCATAACTAAATCTACTGTTCCATGAGGACTGTAAGACACTTAGATCCTGTTTTAAATCATTGGCCCAGGCTAACTTAGGAAAACAGCCATGTTGCCCCAGTTCTAAACAGTTACATACAATTAGCTGATTTAAAACCTCAGAACAAATTCAAGGCAGGCTAGATGCCCCTACAAATGAGTTCATAAGATAAACCCCAACAGAAAAAACACAAGGACAAATTCCTAGGCATCTAATCCTGACCTTGTAGAACCAATGTCAGGCATGAAGCAACTTTGGTGCCAGTTCGTCACTTGCTAAAATCTGGCTGATAAAGACCTAACTCTACACAAATTCCTCAGGAGCTCGTTGCCATGGTTACTCACTCTCCTCAGATGTAACTTTTTATTGCCTTTGGTGAAATGTATATAAGTGGATGCAGAACAGAAAGATTGATGAGAAGAAGCTTGAGAGAAAACTAAAACTATAATCAGAATGAGTGTTATTCCCTCAGATAGATAAAAATGATTCCTAAGTCCCACTACTCTGTTGGCATTTCTTTTTATTACCCTGGGTGCAGTCATGGGAGCTGGTCTCTCAGGCTGCAATAAGAACATCATTTTTTATCACATTATCATCATTTTTTTCTTGACGACAGTCATTATGAGAAAGGTGATTAGGATCTTAAAGAAAATTTCGCTGTTTCCCTGATGCCTAAGGATGGTGAACAACTTTTCAAGTATGTATTAGCTCTTTCTAATTCTTATTTTGAAAATTATCTGTTGAGTTCATTATTGATTGGATTTGTGAAGTTTTTTATACTTATGCTAATGATTCTTTATATATTCTAGAAACTATTCCCATGTTTAATGCATAGTTGTCCAAGATTTTTCTTGACCTTTTATAGGCTGTCTATTCACTCTGTTGACTGTTTCTATAGCTGTGCAGGGGTGTTTTATTTCCAAGCATTGATCAGTTTGGGGTTATTTCCTTTGCTATTGGAGTTCTGATCAGAAAACTTTTCCTGTGTCTTTATCTTCAGATGTATGTTTTCCACCAGCAAATTCATAGTTTCACAAAATCAGGTCATTTTGACATGACTATTCTGCAGGATCAGGGAAATAGATGCATTTTCATTTTTCTACATGTAGATATAAAGTTTTCCTAGTACTGTGGAGAAAGAAAGTTAATTTTTGTTATGTATGTTTTGACCCTTTCATCACAAATTAGGTAGCCAAGGCACTTGCAGTTTGCATTACAGTCCTCTATTACATTCCATTTGTCTCAATCTTTGTTCTTATGCTGTTTTTGTTACTGTGGCTCTCCAGTAGAGTCTGAGATCAGGCAATTTGATACCTCCAACATCGCTCTTTCTGTTCGGGATTACTTCACTTTTGGTCTTTCATGATTTCATGTGCAGTATAGAATTATTATTTATAGTTCTGTGGGAAAAATATAATTGGAATTTTGACGACGATTACTCTGAATCTGTAGGATATTTTCAACAGTATAGCTCTCATGGCAACATTAATTCTGATAATTAATGAACATGAGAAGTCTTTCTATCTTCTAATATCTTCTTTATTTTCTCCAGCATCTTCAAATTTTCATTGTGGATGTCTTTTATCTCAGTGGTTAAATTTATTTCTAGGTTTTTTTTAACTTTGTACTTTAGAAAGTTTATTAAATAGTGGGAATTGCATTTAATTAGCTTATATACAGTACTTAAAATGTATTTCCCAAGATGTATTGCTTTTCCCACAAAGAAAAGGGCATATGACTTCAATTCCAACTGAAGTCTATCTTACTATTGTGACTGAGTTCAAAGATTAGGCATATGCAGTGCCTTATGAAGGTAGATGTTTTATAGTGTAAGATGTTTATATCTTACTTTAGATTCCAGGGTGAATGTGCAGTTTTATATTTCAGTTTGTGGGCCAGGTACATAGACTTGGAGAGAGGTTTGCATGTGTGTGTGTGTGTGTGTGTGTGTGTGTGTGTGTGTGTGTGAGAGAGAGAGAGAGAGAGAGAGAGAGAGAGAGAGAGAGAGAGAGAGAGATGAGATGAGATGTTTCCTTAAAGTCATGAGTTCAGTGCTTCAGTTTAAAATAGTTTCTATTGCAGGTGTTTATTACTAGGTTCTTATATTAAAAGTTAAATTTTTATATATTTCTAGGTAGTTTAAAGATATTTAGATAGGCATTTTATCCAATCTCATTCTCTGCAGATTCATTATTTGCTTACAGAAACGTTACTGATTTTTTGTGCTGACGTTGTATCCTGCTAATTTTTGAAATAGGTTATAAGACATAAGAATTTTCTGGTGGACTTATTAGCATCTTTTTGTCATCTCCAAATAGTTATATTTTGACTTCTAGCTTTCCTATTTGTATTTCTTTTACTTCTTTTCTTGTTCTATTGCTCTAGCTAAGACTTTAGGCACTATGTCCAACAAGAGCAGAGAGACAGGGGTCATTGTCTGGTGTCAGATTTTTGTGGAATGCTTCTAGTTTTTCTACATTTAGTATATTGTTATGCTGTGGAATGTTCTGTATGGCAAATGTGTTGCTAATTAGTCAATAAATAAAACACTGATTGGCCATTGGCTAGGCAGGAAGTGTAGGCGGGACAAGGAGGAGAATAAAGCTGGGAAGTGGAAGGCTGAGTCAGAGAGACACTGCCAGCCGCCATGATGACAAACAGCATGTGAAGATGCCGGTAAGCCACGAGCCACGTGGCAAGGTATAGATTTATAGAAATGGATTAATTTAAGCTGTAAGAACAGTTGGCAGGAGGCCTGCCGCGGCCATGCGGTTTGTGACCAATGTAGGTCTCTGTGTTTGCTTGGTCGGGTTTGAGCGGCTGTGGGACTGGCAGGTGATGGGGATTTGTCCTGACTGTGGGCCAGGCAGGAAGCTCTGGCTGTAGATGGCGTCCAACGTGGGGCGGGAGTTTCCACCTAAAAACTGAAAAGGAAAGGGATTCTGGAACGGAGCTGGAAGCAGCTTCCTGGTTTTCTCTCTCAGGTGGGCGGCAGCTGCCGGTTTGAGCTGCTGGTGGGTTTCTGGTGTGTGCGCTCGACCTGCCTTATGGCGGGAGTGGGGCCTCTGCGGGTGGCACATTGAGCTGCATGGTGGATTTGGACTTTGCTGGTGCAGGACAAGGGGGGGAGGTTTTTGGGCTGCATGCTGCTTGGATGGGGGCGTGGACCCACGGTGGCTCTCAGAGCTGGTGGAGTGCCATGGCCATGTTGGGAAGCTGAGTTAAACCAATATGTATATTTTAAAGGTACCTTGACTTCAAAATTTGGATATAAGACTATGTTGCTTTGGAAAGGAGACTCTGCTTTTGTTCCCACAGAAAGCCAGAGGCTATGGATTTGTTCAAGATTAAGATACATCAGGTTTGACCAGCCAAGACCCCCTGAAAGGTCTCCAATGACACCATGGCCCAGATGATCCAACATCCAGAACCGTTTCAAGGCGACTGGCTCACAGCCTTCTGTAACTCTAGCCCTATCTAATCTAACACCCTCTTCTGATTTCATGATACAGTGGCATCTGTTATTTAACACTCCAGATAAACACAATGCTACAGCAACCTAGAAATGCACAGATATGTTAATATTAAGAACTAAAGTATAAGGTACATTCCATAACTTTCAGATGCATTGTGATCAAATGAAATAGAACTACAAACTCATCACCAAACTCCTAAAAGGCTTAAAGTATTCAGGGTAGTGAAAATATGAATCTAAGTTGTAAACCTACTCTTGGTCCTTCACTCCACACTAACTTTGATATAGTTCAAGGTTGCCGGGTCAAGAGGATACAATAACTCCACATTTTTTCATTTGTTTTGATTGGTTGCCCTAGTGCCATAGCTGCCTAACAAAAACATATCAAGTACGTCAACTTGAGTGGGTCTGTGTTACACCTCATTGAATGGAGCAGCCATAGGGACTTGCTTCCTCTTCAGTAGTTGGTTCTTTTAAACATAGAAAGACATATTTGTCAAGCCTGCAGAAGGCAGTGTGGGGTCACCAGAATCTAGGATGATAAATTTAGAAGGCACTATGGATTTGATAGAATGAACTTACAGCAGCAAGATGAAGTTTAACAGAAAAACATGTGGCCCTGATTTGAAGTTCAAAAGATAATTTTGTAAGTACAGGATATAACTGCTCAAAGATGAGACCATTTTTCTTCTGAATGTAATATATGGGTTGGTCTTCAGGAATGAAGAGAGTTCATGGAAAGGTCCAAGATTTTATATGACCACAAACTCAAGATGAGCCAACAATGTTGCTCTGATACTAAAAAAGAAAATCTACTTTCAGCCTGTACTAATTTACATATAGCAATATCAAAGGAAGTTAAACACACAGATCTAAAGGATGGTCCCTGGATCTGGGCACCAACTTTAAAGGAGCTTCCATAAAGGCTAGCCTTCTGGAAAACATGCTGAAACAATATCCTGGCGAAGGGTTTATTCAGCCATTCATTCATCAAGCATGTAAGTGCATGTTCTGAAACAGAACAGTACTTAATGAAGAGGGTCAAATTGTGGTCTTCAGATTCAAGAGTTTTAAACCTCCAGCAGATGACCTGCATGTTGGGCAAAGAAGACTTGAAGGAATATGGATGTTGCTTTCACATATTTGAAGATGTTTTAGATATGGCTTGAGTGTTTCCTCCAAGGGTTTATGTGTTGGATTGTAATCCTCCCATCTAGGCAATTCACAGTGAATAAACTTAAATAACTGATAGTTTGAGCAGAAATGGTGGGGAAGAGATGAGGACTAGATAAAGTCATTAGAATCCTTCCTTCCTTGGCTTTATAAGATAGAGATAAATCAGAACAGAAATATCTCTCTCTCTCTCTCTCTCTCTCTCTCTCTCTCTCTCTCTCTCTCTAACTGCTTGCATTAGAATGCCTGTACCTTGTTAGGAACCTGCCAGTGAGAAAACCACCCACATACAGGCCTTTCATCCTTTTAAAGCTGTGATTAAAATAATCATTTCTTCATAAAGTTAAGTAGTCTCATGCTTTATTTTCCAGTACAGTTACGCAAAATGAACTAATATAGATCGATTAACTTCTATAAGACTGTTTCCATTGATGATAGTCACATAGAAAAAATAAAAATGATCTAATCCTATATATTGCTGCACATGTAATGGCTAAGCTCCCATTATTAAGAAAAGTATCTCTTTGAATCAAGAACTCTCAGTCCTGGATCATAAATATAAGTGTTGTCTAACATCCTGTAACCTCTGCATATCAACTCCCAATCTTCAAGAGAATGCGTAATAATCATTATGCCTTCAAGTTTTCTGAACTTTGAGCTGCCAAGACATGACCAACTGTTCATATATCTTGGTCGCAGCTCTCACCAATAAAGGAGTGAAGACTTGTCAAGATCACTCCTTGAAATGTCATGCTCAGCCATTCCACATTGCTTTGTACTTATTGTAGAGTATGATACCATATCAACAGGTGGCCTGACTATTTGCCCTCTGAATTGCACGCATATAAAAAGAGTACCTGTAAAATAGGTATCCAAACATTAGCTAAATAAATGCCTAGAAATTATGTTATTTTCAATGTGGAGAAGTATATTCCGAAACATTTGACTGGTCTGAGGCAAGCTGTCAAATTAGTAGAGATGAGAAGAACCAAAAATAAATTTTTAAGGTGGAAAATTTCAGTTATTAAATTCTGAGACATCAAGTTGACATCACCTAAATCTGATGATCATTTTATCTCTGCACTGAGATTCCTCCATTGAGTAGAAAATGTTCTGGTGAATCTCAAAGCACTTTTCCAATTGTAAAATTTATTGCTGCCGTATTTGGTCAGGGCAATATGAAGCTACATCCCCGCAGTTGTCTTCAATGAATGAGTGAATGAATTCAAGGACGTTATATGGATATGTCCACAATGATAATATCATCTAAATATTGTGTATATTACTTTTTTTCCTTATTTCCTATTGTTATTTTATTTTTTTTATAAATGAATGTGATTTTATTTTGGTAAAATCTACCCTTCACCCCTTACTCCAACTCCATTAAGATTTCTTTCTTAAATCTCCCTTCTAACTTCAGATCATTTTACATTTTACAGTGTGTGTGTGTGTGTGTGTGTGTGTGTGTGTGTGTGTGTGTGTGTGTGAAAACTACTGAATCAAATTACTGCTGCCCAAATACACGTGGTCATAGGACTGCCTACTGTGGCATGTACATCTTACCAGGGGTTCCACTCTTAAAGAAAGCCGAGTTCCTTTCTCCAGCAGCCATCACCTGCCTGAAGCTTCTCAAGGAGAACTAGGGACTTCTAAAAGTCTAACTCATCCATGCTGGAATTATCTTGTGCAGGTATTGTGTGGGCAACCATAGCTGTTGAGAGTTCACAAGTATAACTTCCTGCCATGTCCAGAGGACATTATTTCTTAGCAATCCTACCTAACCTCTGACTCTTAATGACATTTTCACTCCCTTTTCCATGATGTCTCTCAGCCTGGGAAAAAGGGGCATACAATAGATGGCCTAATCAGGATTAGCCCTCCAGTCACTTATATCATTTGTGGTTCTTTGTGCATTCTGCAAAAATAGGATTTTCTGATGAGGGATATGAGCTGAACTAATCTATGGATATAAGGATAAATATTTAGAAAACAATCTATTACAATAGCAACCACAAACTATCAATTGATAAGTCCAGTTCCAGGCATATGATACCTACCTTCGGTTGTTGGTCAAAGGGATCCAAGAGACCCTCAGACAAGACAGACTATTGCTATTGCACTTGGTTGCCCACCAGAACATGAGGACAAGAACCTATTGCTGAAGATACCACATGTTTTGATCGCAGGACTTGGAGAAATCAAGTGGGTATTGATTTAGAAAAGTTTTCCTCATGGCCAGCTTGAATAATTACTCAGGTTATAGACAGACTGTTGGGAGAGAAAAAGCATTATCAATCTCATCCAGCTGTTAGTTTTGCAAGCTACTATAAATAACTCACCCAAAAAGATGTGCTCACTGGAGCTGTAGTGGCACAGGAGTAGGCAGCCAGCATCTGTTTGCTTGGACTTAAGGCTTACTCAACAGGAAAGGACTCAGCGCTGGCACTGGAAACTGGCTAAGGACCCTTCATGAGAGGTCATAGGCCCTAGGGGAGGCTCTACACTATTTTTAAAAAGAATGTTTTAAATATTGTTTTCCTTTTGCTGGATTTTGTCTTATGTAAAATTTGAGTATAAATAAAACTTAGTAAGCATTAAACATCAAAGAATACAAAGATTTTTCTAAAGGCATGAACAAAGCCAATTACTTTGACCTCATAGTATATTTACTAGCTCTAAAGAGTGGAAACACTATCATTATGTAGAAATACTATAAAAGGAATAAAAGCAAGGGTCTGGAAAAATTCCTAACAAGTGAAATTAACTTTTATACTACCCTGAACAATAGTGTATACTGGCAGCTTTGAATATTATGAGAAAGCTGAACATTTATCAAATAATGCTACTAAGTTTGATGTTTGAATTTCTCTTTAAGAATGTTCAATTATAATAATTACCAGCTTGATTTTGCATTTCCTGTTTCTTAACATACTAAATAATGTTGTTAAAATAGTAAGTAAAAACCCAAACTATTTTTAAAACACATTTGACATTCATCTCTCTCTCTCTCTCTCTCTCTCTCTCTCTCTCTCTCTCTCTCTCTCTCTCTCTCTCTCTCTCTCTCACACACACACACACACACACACACACACACACACACACATCTATCTATGTATAATCTATGTATCTATTTATCTTTATATTAGATTTGCAACCCCAATAGTGCTTTAAAGGGTGAGAGAGGACAGTGTTGCAAACCTTTTGCCATTTCCTGCATGACTGCATTGCAGTGGACTAAATACACTTTCAATCTGACACAATCCAAGCAAAACAGAAATAACTCTCAATGCAGAGTATGTTAAAGAATCTCTAGTAATTGAAAGGTCCTACGTTTGGTTTTCAAGAATGTTGTGGTTATGTCCCAGTGAAGCAATGCATCAACTTACCAAGCAAAGCCCATGTAGAGACTCAGAGAAACCTAAGGCCCCAGCTATGCAGCCCGGCCCAGCTGCAATCCTTGTGGCCTGGGGATGTAGGTGCCAGCTAAAGCATCATCTATGATGAAGAGCTCCAGGCACTTGGTCTCAGGCAGCATGTAGTCCCTTTAGCATCAGCTCATTTTAGTAAATGTCCACTTGCATGTGACACAGGATGGGTGATGTCTTGTTACCTCTTTAATTTTGTTTTATACAGCATCAACTGAGTTGATAGACCTAGCATAGCATGAAATGAAAACTACAGAGGCTTTCCAAGGACAGATCCATGTTTTTTATTTACTTGGCCAGAGAATTCTAATTAAAAGCAATGTTGTGGTTGATCTTGCTACTAGACGCTGAGCAGCAATAGCCACTAAGAAGCCAGCTTCTCCAATTTAGCATCTGCTGGGTAAATCCAGCCATTCAAAAGTTCTTTTAAAAGAGACTGGGAGGTTGAAAGCTATTTGCCTTTGATGACATTTGGGACACTGTGGATGTTCCCAGAAGCCTGAGAGCTCTGAATTATGAACACCTTATAATTAATTTTGACTCTGTTTACCTGAAGAGGTCATGGCTTTGACACCATTGCTTGCTCCTTCTCAGACACTGAGTGGCCCCATTCTACATATATACATACTGTGGGATAATGCTTTTGTATACTGGTTTAATAAAATGCTGATTGGCCAGTAGCTAGGCAGGAAGTATAGGCTTGATAAACAAACAAGGAGAATTCTGGGAAGAGGAAGGCTGAGTCAGGAGATGCCACCCTGTTGTCCAGGGAGCAGCATGTAATGGCACACAGGTAAAGCCACAGAACATGTGGCAACATATAGATTAACAGAAATGGGCTGTGTTTAAATGTAAAAGCTAGTCAGTGGTAGGCCTGAGCTAATGGCCAAGAAGTTTTAATTAATATAAACTTCTGAGTGATCATTTTATTAACAGCTACGGACTGCAGGCCCAGGCAGGACAGGAGGAAAACTTTTAGCTACATATATATGCATGTATGTGTGAATGTATGTATGTACATATGTGTGTACAATGCTTGTGTGCATATATGTAGGTATATATGTGTTCACATTTATGCACATATGTATTAAGTGTGGGCGTGAACTTGTTCCATTGTGCCTGTGTGAAGGTTGGTGGAAAGGTTAATGAACATTGGTTCTCTCTACCATGTGGTTTCTAGGAATAGAACTCAGGTATTTATGCCAGCAGAAGGTGTCCTTACTTGCCCATCTTGCTGACCCAGCTCTTTGGCTTCAAAACCCAAAACTTGTTTGTGTATGTGTGCTTTGGTGTTATTCTTTGATAAATACAAATTTATTTGCATTTGTGATGATCAAAGCACTGTTGAAATTCAAATAAAGAAACTGAACACAAAATGGAATCATGGTGTAGATGATGAAGAGTCAAACTTGATGTTGCATTTCTTTTTTTATTTTAATTAATTAATTTTTTTCACAGCCCAATCAGTTTTTTCTCCCTCCTTCCTCTCCTCCCAGTCCACCTGCTCCCTAACCTCCCCTCCACCCTGATCCATTCCTCCTCCTTTTTCTTCAGAAAAGGGCAGGCCTCCTCTGTATATCAGCCAGCCATGGTCTATTGTGGGAGACCCACTTCCATTTTTCTCCCCATGGTACTACTAGGAAGGAGAAGTGAGAAATTTTTAGACAGAAGGATAAAGGGGAGAGAAATAGATAGAAACACAGGATAGCCTTGAGAGGGCCTGGATCCTTATCCACCAGGCCCTTCTATCTCTTTTAAAGGGCTATTTATAGGAATGCCAAGGGGTGGAGCAAAGACCTCCCCCCAGCTCAGCCAAGTGTACACCCTTCCAATTACCTAGTAACCACACATGTGGTCAAGCAATCCTCAAATGCAGCTCTGCTGGGTAAAGCAAACTCAGATCTCAGTAGGAAACCTTTGTGGGCCTCCACAGTCTATCAAGTTACAGTAAGATTAGGCACCTGCTCTCCTGTTAAGACTAGATAAGGCAACTCCATAGGTGTTAGGAGGAAAGGGTCCCAAAAGCAGGTAACAGAATCAGAGAACTGCTCCCAGAGGAGTCCTCCAAGATGACTAAGATATACAATGTGAGGTATGTACAGAGGGCCTAGGTGAGTCCCATGCAAACACTCAGGTTGGTGAATCAGTCTTTGAGCCCAGGTTAGTTGATTCTGTGGTTTTCTTGTGGTGCACTTGGCCCTACTGGCTCTCACGATCCTTTCTCTCCCTCTTCTACAGGATTCCTTGAGATCTGCCTAAGGTTTGGCTGTGGATCTCTGACTCTGCTTCCATCTGTTGCTGAGTGAAGCCTCTCTGGTGGCAACTGGGACAGGCAACAATCTATGAGTATAACAGAATATCATTAGGAATCATTTCATTGACTATATTTTTTCATGTCACGTTTAGTTCTTTCCTAGGTCTATAAGCTGTCCAGCCTCTGGGTCCTGGCCCTCCAGATAGTGTTAGGGGTATGTTCCCACTCATGGTATGGGTCTCAAGCTGGACCAGTCATTGGTTGACCATTTCCATAACTTCTTTGTCAGCTTTAGCACAGTACATCATGTGGGCAAGAAAATTGTAGGTCAAAGATTATGTGGCTGGAATGGGATCCAAATCTCTCCACTGGAAGTCTTGCCTGGTTACAGGAAATGGCCAGTTCGGGCTCCATATTCCCCATTGCTAGGAGTCGTAGGGGGTCACCCTCATAGATTCCTGGGAGTTTCCATTGCACTGGGTTTCTAGCTCATCCCAGAGATATCCCTGATTCCAGCTGTCTTTCCCAGTTCTCTCTCTCTCTCTCTCTCTCTCTCTCTCTCTCTCTCTCTCTCTCTCTCTCTCTCTCTCCTCCCCTGACCTGTTCCCATGCCCACTCCCACATCAAGACCCCTCTCCCATCTACCTGTAATGTCTATTCTATTTTCTCTTCACAGTAAGATTCATATGTCCCCTCTTGATCCCTCCCTATTACTTAGCTTCTTTATGTCTGTGGACTGTAGCATGATTAAGTATATCCACTTATAAGAGAGTACATACAATGTTTGTCTTTCTGGATCTAGATTACCTCACTCAGGGTAATTTTTTCTAATTCAATTTATTTGCCAGAAAATTTCATGATGTTATTGTTTTTAATAGCTGAGTAATACTATGTGTATATGTACACTTTCTTTATCCATTCTTTGGTTGATGGACATCTAAATTGTTTCCAGTTTCTGTTTATTACAAATAAAGCTGCTATGAACACAGTAGAGTATGTGTCCTTGTGGTATTATAGACTGTCCATTAGGTATATGCCCAGGAGTGGAATAGCTGGGTTGTGAGATAGGTTGATTCCCAATTTTTCTGAAGAACAACTATATTGATTTCCAAAATCTCTGCACACTTTTCCATTCTCACCAAAAATGGAGGAGTGTTCCCCTTGCTCCACATCCTCAGCAGCATGAGCTGTTGTCACTTGTGTTTTTGACTATACCCATTGTGACAGTTGTAAGATGGGAGCTCAGAGTGGTTTTCATTTGCATTTCCCTGATGGCAAAGAATGTATAACATTTCTTTAATTGTTTCTCAGCCATTTGAGATTCTTCTGCTGAGAATTCTCTGTTTAGATCTGCATCTGATTTTTTAATTGGATTATTTGGTTTATTGATGTCCAGTTTCTTGAGTTCTTTATATGTTTTTGAAATCAGTCCTCTGTCAGATTTTATATTGTTTGTGTCTACTGTGAATGGTGTTGTTTCCCTAGTTCTTTCTCAGTCCCTTTATTGCTTGTATATAGGAAGACTGCTGAGTTTGGTTTTTTCAGTTTATTTTGTTTCCAGCCACTTTGCTGAAGGTGTTTATCTGTTGAGTACTCTGGTAGAATTTTTGAGGTCGCTTATATATACTATCACATCATTTGCAAATAGCAGTACTTTGACTTCTTCCTTTCCGATTTGTATCCCCTTAATATCCTTTAGTTCTCTTCTTGCTCTAGCTAAAACGTCAAGTAAATATCGAATAGATATGGAGAGAGTGGACAGTCTTGTCTTGTGCCAGGTTTTAGCAGAATTGATTTATGTTTCTTTGCATTTAATTTGATGTTGGCTATATCTTGCTGTATATTGCCTTTATTATGTTTAGGTATTTTCCTTATATCCCTATTCTCTCCAAGACTTTTATCATGATGGGTTGTTCAATTTTGTCAAAGGCTTTTTTCAGCATCTAATGAGATGATTATGTGGTTTTTTTTCAGTTTATTTATATGGCATATTACATTGACAGTTTTTCATACGTTGAACCATACATGCAAATCTCGGGGATGAAGCCTACTTGATCATGGTGGGTAATCTTTTTGATGTGTTCTTGGATTCAGTTTGCAAGTATTTATTTCATATTTTTGCATAAATGTTCATGAGGGAAATTGGTCTATAATTCTTTCTTTGTTTAGTCTTTGTGTGATTTGAGTATCAGGGTAATGGCCTAATAAAATGAATTTAACAATGTTCCTTCTGTTTCTCTTTTTTTGGAATAGTTGGAAGAGTATTGGTATTAGCTCTCCTTTGAAATTCTGTTAGAATTCTGTGCTAAAACCATCTGTCTGTGAAACTTTTAATGATTGCTTCTATTTCTTTGGGGTTTATAGGTATATAAAATTGTTTATATGATCTTGATTTAATTATTATCTATTAAGAAAATTGTCAATTTCTTTTAGATTTTTCAGTTTTGTGGAGTACAGGTTTTTGAAGCATGACCCAATGATTCTTTGGACTTCTTCAGTGTCTGTTGTTATATATCAATTTTCATTTTTCATTTTGTTAATTTGGACATTCTTTCTCAGCCTTTTAGTTAGTTTAGATAAGGGTTTGTCTATCTTGTTGATTTTCTTAAAGAACCAGCTTTGTTTCATTTATTCTTTGTGTTGTTCTTTTTGGTTCTATTTTATTGATTTCAGCCCTCAGTTCGATCATTTCCTGCCTTCTGCTCTTCTTGATTATGTTTGCTTTTTTTTGTTCTAGAGCTTTCAGGTATGCTGTTAAGTCTCTATTCTGATCTCTTTAAATTCTTTATAACATACTTAGTACTATGAATGTTCCTCTTAGCACCATTTTCATTGTGTCTCATAAGTTTGGGTATGTTGTACATTCATTTTCATTTAATTCTAGGAATTCTTTAATTTCTTTCTTTATTTCTTCCTTGACTCAGTGGTGATTCACTAGAGAGTTGTTAACTTTCCATGAGTTTGTAGGCTTTCTGCTATTTTTTTTTGTTGAAATCCAGCTTTAATCCATGGTAGTCTGATAAGGTACAGGGGGTAATTTCAATTATCTTGTATCTGTTGCGACATGCTTTATGACTGAATATGTGATTTAATTTTGGAGAATGTACCATGAAGTGTTAAGAAGACAATATATTCATTTGTGTTAGGGTGAAATGTTCTGTAGATATCCATTAGGTTCATTTCAGTCATAACATCTGTTAACTCCATTATTTCTCTGGTGTTTGTTTGTTTTGTTTTTATCTGGATAACATGTCCATTGGTGAGAGTCAGAGGCAGGTGGAAAACCAAGCACATAGACAGGAAGAGAAAGGAGAGGCAGAGGGATGTCATCCTGCCACCCAAGGAACAACATGCCAGCAGATTGGTAAGCCACAGAACATGTGGGAAAAAATAGATTAATAGAAATGGGTTAATTTAAGTTATAAGAGCTAGTTAGCAAGAAGCCTGCCATATGCCATGCAATTGGTAATTAATATAAGTCTCTGTGTGTTTACGTGGATCTGAGCAGCTGCAGGACCATGGGTAAGAGAGCTATGTCTGGACCTCGGGGAGAGGAGGGGACCAGAGAAACCTTCCAACTACATTTGGCTGCCCAACATGTTGGCTTGACTTTCCACCTAAAACTTGAGAGAACTTAAAAAGAAATTCTAAAATTGAGCTAAGAACAGCTTTCTACTTCATGTCTCATGCAAGCCAAGACATAGAGATGCCAAGGTACAGAGTCACTGTGGCTTGTGGAATTGAGCTACAGTATGGTGGGTTCACAGCGTGTGGGCTTGAGTGCAGTATGATGAATTCCTGTCATGGTACACAGAGGTGTCTCCAAGCTGTACAGTGCACTGCATGATGGATTTAGCTTTTGCTAATACAGACAAAAAAAAAAAGAGGTTTCTGGCAACATGCTGCTTCTTGGATACATAGACACACTGCATCCTGGAGTTGGCAGTAGGCATACTTCTGCCATGTTGGGGAGCTGAGGTGGGCAGAGTGAGTAGCCAAGGCTGCCATGTTGGTCCTAGCCATGCAGTTTAGTAGTTTAAAATCTCTCCTTGTCTGAGAAGGACTATAGATTCACAATGAGACAGATTCAGATGGAATAAAATTTTAAATGGTTTACAATGTGTGTAAAAATGTATGTAGGCTTTGAAGAGAGAGGAAAAGGATGATAGACAATTATATAAATAAATAGTTTAAAAAAATAAAGTCTTTTAAAGAGACAGTAAAAGTAATATAAAAAATAAGCCACATAAAAATGGAAATCACACACAGAGTCTGGATTATATTGTCTTTGGATTTTTAACTGCAGAAAGACATTTGATTGTAAAGGCTGCTGAGTTAAGCATATATATTAAAGGTATCTTCACTTCAAAGTTTATGTCTAAGGATACATTACGTTGGAAAAGACATTCTGATTTTGTTTCCACAGAAGATGAGAACCTGTGGATTGCTTCTAGACTAATATAGTTTGATCAGCAAAGACCCCCTGAAAGGTATCTAATGACACCATGGTCCAGATGATCCAACATCCAGAATAGCTTTAAGGCAACTGGCTCAGATAATGCAGCCCCACAGACTACTCCAATTAGGACTTGACTATAACACTTAATTTTCTCAGGATCCCCATAAGATTGCAGCGCCCCCAACCAGCAGGAAGGAGTATTAGTAGCTACACCCAAATTCCCAAAATATTGTTTATGAATATTTACTTTCATTTAAAGTAGGTTGATTATAAATGCAATCTCTTTCTAAAGAAGAAAATGGATGATATTATAAATATGATAGAATAAAAGGGTAAATTATTGAATCTACATCTAAAGAGCAACAACTTGTTGAAAATGTTTTACATTGCTATAGATTTTAGTTTATTACAAATTTCAAGTTAATTTTGTTTTACATATATGTATATATTATATATATATATATTTCTACTCTCATTTAAGGTATTATGTTTATGTAACTCATTTAAATTGTAATGGATAATTAAGAAATACAGATTAACAATTAATAATTTGGGGCTTACAACTGCCTGTAACTCCAACTCCAGCACTCATGTATACACACAAAACACAAACATACACAAATACATATACTTTATAACAAGAAATAATTTTTTAAAGATTTTATTTTTTCCTTTTATTGAAAACAGATTTTTTTCCTCACATAACATTGTATTCACAGTTTTCCCTCCCTCTACCCTTCCCACTACCTGCCCACATCCCCTCCCATCTAGATCCACTCCCTTTCTATCCCTCATTAGAAAAAACCAGACATTAAGGGATAATAATAAAATATAATAAGGTAAAACAAAAGCTAACACATTGGAATTAGACAAAAGAAATCACCATGCTGTGGGATGGTCTGTATGTCAAATTGCTCTAATTGGTCAATAAATAAAACACTGATTGGCCAGTGGCTAGGCAGGAAGTATAGGCGGGACTAACAGAGAGGAGAAAAGAAAGAACAGGAAGGCAGAAGGAGTCACTGCCAGCTGCCATCAGGACAAGCAGCATGTGAAGATGCTGGTAAGCCACAAGGCACGTGTCAAGGTATAGATTTATGGAAATAGATTAATTTAAGCTATAAGAACAGTTAGCAAGAAGCCTGCTACGGCCATACAGTTTGTAAGCAATATAAGTCTCTGTGTTTACTTGGTTGGGTCTGAGTGGCTGCGGGACTGGTGGGTGAAAAAGATTTGTCCTGACTGTGGGCAAGGCAGGAAAACTCTAGCTACACCACCAGAAGGAAAAGAGCCCCAGAGAAAGCACAAGAATCAGCACACACTTGTTCGCATACTCAGGAATCCCACACAACCACTAAACTACAAGCTATAATGTATTTTCTGAGGACCTGATACAGGTCCCTATATGTGTTGCCTCAGTCTTTATGAGTTCATATAAGCATTGCTCATGTGTATTTAGAGAGCCTTGTTTTCTTATTGTCCTCCATCCCCTCGGGCTCTTATACTCTGACTCCTCTTCTGCAGAGTTTCCCAAGCCACAAGGAAAGGAATTTGATAGAGACATCCCATGAATTGCTGAGTGTTTCAAGGTCTCTCACTTGCTGGATAATGCCTGGCTCTGGATCTCTGTATTTATTCCCATCTGATGCAGGAGGAAGCATCTCTGACAGAGGATGTATAAGGCACTGATCTATAAGTTTGTTTTATTGCTTTATTTTTTTAATCCTGGGTCCCTGGGCTATCTAGCCTCAGGTTCTTGGTCACTCAAGCATTGTTGGATGTGGGGTTCATCTCATGAAGTGGACCTTTAGTCAAATCAGATATTGGTTGGTAACTCCCATGAGCTTTGTGCCACCATTGCCCTGGCACGCTTTGCAGTCATGACACCATTGTTGGTCAAAGAACAAACCCAAATCTTAAACATCATCACCAAGCACTGCAGGCAATCTCTCCTGTGGTTGAGAATTTGCAAATGGCAAATTCTAAATGGAGCCCTTAGGTCAATTTGGAAGTCACTTGAAGTAGTAGAATACGGGAACTCTTTTATGTTCTTAAAATGATAAAATATTAAAAACATGAAACATGGTTGCCTGCAGAACTGTTTGACTTAGGAAAATGCATTTTTATACTGCTAGAAGTGAAATAAAAATCACCCCTAGGATTTCACAAATAAAATGTTAAGTATATTTGTAATGTAATAACTTGTTACTGATATGTCAAAGAAATGGGGAAAGACGAATTTTCAGTGTAAATTTGGAACGAGTCTTTAGCTCTAGGCCATATAACAGCAAATTCTTTGCTCTGCTCTGCTCCCAGATCTTTCAGGAAAATTACATACAGAAAAGTTTATTCCTTCATACTTTTAACCAAGGTAGAGTTTTCAGAAACTGACCAGGCTCAACAGTTCCCTATTAACTGCCATTAGCAGTGGGGATTTGGATTCTTGATAAATAAACATACTTGTAAAAAACATTTGGGAACACTCTAAGATATAAATTACCATATCCTTTCATGAGCTCATCTGAGTTGAAAGTACTCAGACAAGAAGGTCATCCAGAAAGGCAAAAGGCAACTTAGTGAAAAGTGGCAAGTACTGAAGAATCTGCCAATTTTAGAGCTTGTTCCAGAGGCTTTACCCAAACATTACATAAGAAACTCTTAATGGTGTACACAGGTGTGACTATTTGTGAGTCCTTCTTCCTTGGGTGATATTCACCTATAATTTTAAATGCTTGTATATTTTGACAAGAACTATGACAGCGGCTTTTAAATAATTTATGTCCTTTTAATTATAGAGATGTCGAACAGTTTATAACCTAGGTACCTATATCACTCGAATTTAATTTAAAAATGTTTTATAAATATGTTGTCCCAAATTTCTCTGTATATCAGATATCTCATTCTCCTCAGCACAAATTCTTTTGTGGTTTCCATTTGACAATAAAGGAAAGAATGATAAAGAATCTGGAGCAGAGTGTCGTGGGGAAATGGAAGATCAAATAGCACATATTTCCCCTTGGTATTTGGCATTTGTGGGGAGAATGTCAAGTCTTGTATTTTATCACGAGAAAAAAATTAGAGTATAATTGGAGAAGAACCAGCATTTTATTTTATAAAGGTTGTAATATGACTTTAACTTCATAATTTTTCATTATTTAGTAATATTTTACCTTTGGGATAAAAATAAAATCAAATCTTGTCTTACTAATTTACATCTAACTATATATTAGGCAACCATGTTAATTCAAAAGGATTTGAGTATTAGAAGCTATAGACACAATGTGCTATGGCCATTGACACATATCTCACAAAGAATTCCAGGAACTGCTCTGTTGATTTTTATTCAGAAATGGATTTACTTTGAAGAAAAAACTACTTTTGTCTTAAAATTTTGAATCTGATGATGTTTAAAGTTTATGCAATTATAGCGCAAATTCAACTGTCAATTTTGAGTCTTTTTTAAAAAACATGCTTCATTTATTGATTCTTTGGAAATTTAACATCATGCATCCCAATTCTGCTCATCTCCCAGGCCCCCTATATCGGCACCTCACTCTTGCAGGGTCCTCCCCAAAAGAAAATTTAAAAAAATTAAAACCAACCAAACAAACCAACCAACCAACAAACAAAAAACCCTCTTCACTCCTCTACCTTTTCAGCTTCTCCAACACCTCTCTATTCATCTTAATGGTATTGAGAGCTGTAGTGCATCACAGTGTCTAATCAACCTTTCTTACCAATGTTCGTTGCAATGAGTCACTGGTCTGGTTCAAGGTCTCTGGTTTCCGGTTCAAGGTCTCTGGTTTCTGGCACACCATCATCACTGGGTCCTCATTGGAACTCTTCTGGGATATCCCACAACTATCCCAAGTCATATGGAGATCCTGCAAATGCCCTTCCATATGACCAGTCCCTTCATGCTCTCCAGTAGGATTTAGATGGGGTAGATAGTAGGGTGGGGCAAACTAAGGCCCTGGATGTGGGCCTAAGTGGCAGATGCGCTGGTTAGTCCTGGTTCCTAGGGCAGGCCCCCCTCAGGGGAGGGGTGGAGCCAGCTCTTCTACACACACAAGCTATCAGGGCCAGTTGGCCCACACCCGTGGTGAGGGGTAGGGCCATTTCTCCTGAATGTGTGCTTGTGGGGTGGGGGGCAGCTCTCCCATCATGGTCAAGGGCAGCTTTCTTGCTGCAGTTTCCAGAGAGGGGCAGGGCCAACTTTCCCAGGGCCAGAGAAGGGCGGTGGGGCTAGCTCAGTATGGTCCTTTGATTTCATCATGCATGGTTGCTATGGCCCCGTAGGGTGACACATGCCACAGACATCAACACAGACCCTAGCTGCAGCAGGACCATAGACCCAGATGTGGCCCTCAAAAGCAGCTCAGGCCCGCAGGACACATGGCTCTGGGTGGAAGTACCAGCCACTCAGATCAGCATGGCTCTGGCAGTCATCGTGAGTCTTAAACAACAAGCAAAGTAAGTCATAGTGAGGAATCAAAATTGCATGCCTCACAAACATTTCAAAACTTTAAAACAATATAAAAAACAGACACATATATAAATGCAGACCAACATCTCTAGTACACCTTTGTTCTTCTCTATTTAATGTAATAGCTTTGGTGTCCCTTCTTAGTTTTGTTTAATCTTTCCCTTCTTAAGAAATACCTAAACAAAGCCACTTCAGGATGTGGAGGTTAGTACCCATGCAAAGCCTAGGAGCATCACTCATACTACTGCTTCCCCGTGGAAAGAGTTTCTGTGGTCACATGTCAGCATTGAAATACAACCAAATATTTTTGTTCAAAGAAGCTTTGAACAAATAACCAAAATAATCTAATTCAATCCAGGGAACATATCTTGCCATCATCAAACAGAGATTAATACACATACCTTTATGAAGATATTTGTATTAATTTAAAACATAATAATCATTTAATCAAGGCCTATTAATACATACACCACTCATACATTGACACTTTATATTCACCATTTTTGCAAGGTTATGGATCTGGCAGATCATGTTCTGCAGCATGGTTCCACCTGAAATTTGAATCCCCCTATGCTTTCCTCCTGAGAATGCACATTCTAATCTACAGAGCTTCCTCAATATTGACATACCAGTGTTGGCATTCTCCCCAACATAGCATGAAGCTTAGATACAAGGAAACAGGCCAAGTAAAAAGCCTTTATAATTAACGAACCTTTAAAATATTGGAGACACCAAATTTATTTACTCTAGACAAAGAGCAAGAGACAGAATATAATTCAAACCTACAGATCACAGCTTTCCTGTTCCTTAGGATGGAGTCTAGTAGTTCTGGAACTTTTGAAGAAGAGATGGTTTTGCTTGGTTTCTTGCAATTATATGTATCAGCAATTTGTTTTTATGGTTTTGGATGTAGGATTAGACAATGGATTGTAGAGCCAAAGACATGGCAAGCTTCAAGCTTTGGAAAACACTCAAGCACTACCAACATTTTATGATCTGCAGTTTCTGTGAAGAATGATTGTCTCCATCACTAATACTCTGGCTATAATTTTGATACTTCAGTGCTTGGCAATAAATACATAGAACACATGGCATACTATATTCACAATAAACAACACAATATAAAACCATAAAGATATTTATGTATATTCATATAGAACTTGCTCCAAGAGGCTAGGAGTTTAAAAATTACTTCCTAAAGATGTTATAGAGAAGATTAATCTATATTTATTTAACATTATACATAGGAAGAGCAAATAAATTCTAAACTGTATACAAAAACTTCACATTGGTTACCTTTAGTATTATTAATTTAAAGATTTTTTTTCAAAAAAATGTATGTGTATATATAGTTGGAAGTTTTCCTGTGTCCTGGCCAGCCAGCAGTCAGGACAAATCTCTCCCACTCATGTCCCCCAAGTAAGCATATAGAGGCTTGTACTAATTAAAACTGCTTGGCCATTAGCTCAGGTTTATTACTGACTAGCTCTTACACATAAATTAACCCACAATTCTTATTTATGTTTAGCCATGTGGCTTGGTACCTTTTCTCAGTTCTGCCTTGTCATCTTGCTTCCTCTTCTGTCTGTCTGGTGACTTCTAACTCAGCCTTCCTCTTCCCAGAATTGTCCTCATTTGCTCACCCCACCTATAATTCTTGCGTGGCTACTGGCCAACCAGTGTTTTATTTATCAACCAATCAGAGCAACACAGATTCACAGCATACAGAACAACATCCCACAGCATGTATGTACATAAACCTGCATGAGTGCAGGTTCATATGTGCATGAAGAGGCCAGTGGAGGACAGAAGAGAGTGTCCAATATCCTATAACTGCAGTTACAGGCTATATTAAGCCACCATGTGTGTGTTGGGAACCAAATCTCGATCCCATGCAAAGCTCTAAGTATTCAACTGCTGAACCATCTTCCAGCCCAAATGCCATTAATTTAAGTTTATAAACCTTATTTTTGTTACTTTAAATATTTTGTTTAAAATACTTACTAGACATAAATTACAATTTAGAAATGCTTTTTAAAACTTTTATCAAATTGAAATGTGCTATTTAAGAAACACTTAAATGTTATATATAAATTTCCATGTTAGTATATCTCATAACTCCATCTTCAGCTATTATTTTTGTTTGTTTGTTTGTTTGTTTTGTTTTTCTAGACAGGATTTCTCTGTGTAGTTTTGTGCCTTTCCTGGAACTTACTCTGTAGCCCAGGCTGGCCTTGAACTCACAGAGATCCACCTGCCTCTGTCTCCCGAGTGCTGGGGTTAAAGGCGTGCACCACCACCTCCTGGCTCAGCTACTAGTTTTAAATTATATATATATATAACTTCATTACTTTTTGTTCTTCTATCCAACTTTAAATGTGAATTACCTAAAAATTTTCAGCTCCTATTGGCCACAAGCCAGAAGTCTCTAGCACTGTAACAATAACAACAAATCAGCTAACCACATATTTTTGGCTTTTTTTTTTGTGACATTCCCAACATTCTCCTTACTTTTACAGAAAAACATATGCCTTTGCCTATGTACCCAATTTTCTTCTAAGGGCCTAACTCCATACCAAGCGGCTACCTAAAAAAGGAATTCACTAGATGTACACTTGTCTGGTATCAGCCCACCTATGAAATATTCCCAGACTTGGCATTGATCCTGGAACTTTAGACAAAACATCTTGCTTCTTTCTGATGAATATCTTTTTCAGACACCTGTGTCTGTTTTTTCTGCCATTTGATCTAAGTTGGGGACTCCCAACTCCATCTAAACCATCTAACACTAAACATCAAAAACAAAATGATTTATTCTTGGTCAGAATTCTCAAGTAATAGATATTGTCTGCATGTCTGTAATGCAAATTCTTTATATTTAGCCCACAGCTTACCAACAGTAAATTTGGGGAGCACTACCTTTATCCATCTGCAAAGAATCATGGTAGATGCTCCACTCATCTACAGATTAGTAGAAACCTTATTTTGTCTGTTGTTTTACTTACAATAATGTGACTGAAGGTGACAAACCGGATCTGGATCCTTTATAAAAAGTGAAAAAGGAACTTTATCATATATATATTTAAATATTGTCAAATGCTAAATAAAGAATTTCCTTATTTAGGATGTAAAGATTCCATATTATGTCAACAGTCTCATATTATAAACCAAAAGATTGCTCTCTTAACTAAATTAGCTGATCATAAGGGTCACATAAAATATGCAAACAATATATTTTTTTCATAAAAGGAACAGTTTTGAGATGAAAACAATCATCCACATAGGACTATTACTAGGCAATAAGTTGTACTGACATGTAGTCAAACATTTTCATCATTACCTGACATTAGAATAAATCACTGCCAACCACTGTTCATGACTCATGCAGTCAGGCACAGCATTTTTCTAAATACCCATGGACATACTTTAAATCTAATATTTAGATGTTTCTAGGGTGATTAAGTATTTCAATAAGAATCAGGTATTGACAACAGTTCCATTCTTCGTGTGTACCTAAAATAAAGGAAATTCATGTGTATAGCAGCTTTACTCATATTAACTTAAACTTGAAATAACCCAGATGTCCACCAATAGTAGAACTGATAAGAAAATAATAGTTTATTTATATAGTGAACAAATATTTAAAGAAGCAAAACATGAGAGAAAATTGTTGCCAAATTAATGTATTTGAAAAACTTAATACTGAATGAAAGAAAACATACATACAATGGTATATGTTTCATTAATGCAAAATCAAATAATAAAGAAAAGCAACATATAGTCCTAGAATTTTAAGGGAAAAGGGTAGGTCACACTAGTTCCAACTGGCTAGACTTGACCACTTCTGTCCATCAATGGACCTACTAAGGAGCTGAATGATGCTGAGAACAGAGAAATTAGGTGCAATCAATAAGGCCGTATTGGGAATTATAAAAAGACTATACCCTGAGTCTGTGCTTATGACATTGAGAAGGACTTTAGATTTACATAGAGGAAGAACTTAGGCAGGCAGTGAGGTGTGAATTACTAAGCTGTCTCAGTGTCAATCAAGGTGTGCATGATTGATCATTATCTCTGTTCTGGTCCTAAGAGGCTGTTCCATGTTGCTGAAGAATTCATTATTATTTTATCATCACTAAATGGAGTAATCTGGTTCCCATAATATGATTATTCCTGCTCTAAGGTGCAGTCTTGTCATAATCACCTGTTTGGGGGAGTGTTCAATACTATGAGGCTCCCTGTTGTCATAAAGATGTTTATCATTCCATCAGAACCCACGGTAGCTTGGAGTTTAAAACTAGGACTCATTGCATTCAAATACCTTTCAGGGAACAGGATCAGGGCCCTAGGAAGAACAACAGTGAGATAGACAAAAGACATAGATGCTAAATGAAAGAATAGAGGCCAGGGTTTTGTTCCTTTGAGAAGTCAATGATTGCTCTGCAAAAGCTGTTGCTAAGTGCCTGTTATTAAACGAGATAGTGACTCCTTAGCAGCAGTGGAAGATAGAGAGATTTGCCCAAAAGCGGCATGAAGAAATCCTCCTGGAATGATGGAAATGTTCCATGGCATGATTTCAGCGCTGGTGACATGGGTTTATGCAATTGCACAAACTGATTAAATGAAACAGTTTTGATGTGTGCATTTCATTGTATATAAATTACAACCCCCAAAAAGTATGAAGTACAAAGCCAGAGGGGAAAAAGAGAAGTTTAGTGCAAAAGGGCTGTCTGTTAGAGCACATCTCATGAGGAGAGAGATGGCTCAGTGGTTAGAGTACATCTCATGAGGAGAGGGATGTTTCAGTGGTTAGAGCACTCTCATGCATAGCCAGGACATTGCATCTTAGTTTTCATTCATGCAAATCCAGTCTCTTCCTTTTTCCTGTTTGTGAAGAATGGTATCCTCAACAATTGCTAACCACTTCTGAACTCTCCCTTTATTTTTCTGTTTTCCTTTTTTTCTGACATCATGAGATGCTTCTAATTATGAAATGGCAGTCTCTTGATTCCGATTCTGTGAAATCATGATAATGTTTAACAAAAAGCCCTTGAAAATAATAGAAAACAAAGCCATAAAATTGAGAAGCCAACATTTTCAGACATTAGCTTTAACTGTTAGAGCCATGATGTCTGACTCACCCTGTTAGATAGCAAAGTTAAATATTAGCTATTTAAATATTGGCGATGACCACTCCCTCATACTCAACAGCTTGTAAAACCAAGGACATAAACTTCAGGACTCCAATTACTAGTCAGGGAAATGGGATCTGAGGCATGCCTTTGGCTCTGAGAGTTGTAACATCCTAAAAGGCCTTTATTTATGTCTGTTGCTCAGAAGGCCCTAAATCTGAAAGAGATTATGGAAATGGCTCTGCCACTTACCTAGGCAGACCCTTAGTAAATCTGTGCTGGGGACATTGAAAACAGCATTAGACCTCTCCAAAATGTAAATTGTCATGATAGTCTCTCTAGCTAAAGTTTATTCTTACCCCACAAGACTGTTCTGCTCCACAATGGTCCAGTTGTTGATGGTCCACTCTCATCTTTTATGATGCACACTTTGTAATAAATTACACCTGTATTCTACATTACCCTCTGTATACGTCATCTGAATTTTTTGATGGGGATAGCAAAGACTAAGAAGCCAAGGGAAGGACAGAGGGAGATTCCAGTATCACTTGGCATTATTGTCAGGTAGACTTGGACAAACATCTACTCACCTTATATAGGGAACCAAAGACAGACCAAAGGAAGCATAATTCCAAAGTCTAACTTGGTGAACCAATAAATTTTATTGGGGTTACTCACAGGAATATGGGTAATTGTTTACTTACAGGAACAAAAATGACTCAAAGACACCACCATCTCCATAGCCAGCTGGGGACCTGGAGTTCACTACCTTGTCTGCAGCTCTACAGGTTGGAAAGTGTCCATTCGAAGAAGGTCAGTTGGTTTCAGCATCTTCTAGGCAGCTCAGCTCTTCTGAACCTCTGCTGGGCAGCTCAGCTTGTCTGAGTATCTTTAGCAGACCTTTTCACTTATACATGCTTGGGAAGGGAGGGTCTTAGTGTATCCAGTCAGTTTCAATGACTTCTTGAATTTGTTTAGAGCTGTTTACTTCCTAAATTTAGTGAATTTCCCTGAAGGATTGGATGCTTCAACTCAACATCCTATTGGTTTACTTTCCTGTCACTATCTTATTCTAAAGGATCCTTGTTTCACCTCCCCTTAACACCCTGTGCTTCAAGTAGCTTCCATTTGAGGAAGGTTTAATCCCAGGGGAAGCTTCTTTGTAACTCCCATTGATACCTTTTGGTGTTTCCACCTGTTTGCAATTGAAATTTTCTTCATCTTAGTTCTGATCAGGCATGTATTCTCCTCTCTTGGGTTGAGGCCGTGGAATTTCCTGCCGTCCTAAGCATATGACTTCTCTCTATACATACACTTCTGACCCTGGCTCCAGCATCTCCCTACTTTCTTCATGGTTGAGTTGCTTGGGTCATGTCACTCCATTTGACCTACAGATCCTGCTATATCTATGCTAACCTAACTCAGGTCCCTTTTCAAAAGGGGGTTGACTACACTTATGGATGTTTTCTGGATGTCTGCATTGACCTGTGTATCCTATGTCAAAGAGGGGATGCCAGATCTGAGATAATGGTAAATAACTTATTTCGGATAATATAATAACTGGATGCTAAAGGGAACTTAGAGATTCTCTTGAGGCCATCAACCTTTGATCCATTGTGATCCAGATCAGTAGCTCTTCCATTTTGGCTTTCCTCCAAATCTTTCCAGATCCTTACAAAAAACAAATTCATGTCCAACATTTACTATGAATTAATACAAAAATAAACAAAAATAAAACATGGTCACTGTTAGCCAAGGCAACTCAAGGTAAAGCAGGCTCTCCCTGACTCCTGGACTGCCTAGTGAGTGGGGGATGCCCTGAGTGTACATCTTTTCTTTTCCTTTCTCTTGTAGATATATGGTTAACTCACCTTTAATACCTATTGATTCACATCTCAGATGTATCCTTCATCACTGGAAGAAATTTGATTCCAAAATCTTAAAAGAAAGGTGTTAATTTGGCCTGAGGAGAAGGCTTTTTAAAACATCTTTTATAAACAACTAGACAGTGGTTTATTGTAATAACCCAAAGTTAAGCAAATAATATAAACATAACTTGGAATTAAATGCCAAAGTAGTAACTGTTCACAAAGCACCCAATGAAAGCTCACATGGAGAGAAAAAAGACATGCAGAACTACTTTCAGCCTTACCAAGAGACTTAGCATCACCTTCTGGCTTCTCTCCCAGAGGAATAGCAAATAAATACTCATTCTGTTTTGAGACATGTCACTGGACGAAAAAAAAAAAATGTGTATCTATTAGGCATCCTCGGAAGATGCACACCCTTCACTGTGGCACAAAAGGGCACTGAGGAGATTGCTGTCTCAAAGACTAGAGGAGTCTCAGGACACAGGCCAGAATGGGACCACCCCCAATATCAGTTGTCCTTCAACTCTATCATCATCAACCTCCAGGTTAAGTCTTGATGTCACAGTAGAGGGCCTCCTACTCTGTTTACCTCACATCCTAGGCAATTAGGGTCTGGCTCTTGTCAGTTTATGGGCCTCAGTGGGACTCCCATGATCAAACACACCACTTTGCCATTATGCTATGAAATAATTTACTCCTTAGCCATACTTTTCAATTAATACTGGAGTATCTATCCCCTTTCTTCATTGTGAAGATTCCCATTGATAAAAACGGACATTCAAATCTTACAAAATCCCTAAGTAATGGTCATGACCATCTCTCCTGACAAATAGGTGTTCAGTGCTCACAGTTCTCCTCATTGAACTCCAAGAATAGCTACTAACATATCAGGTATGACTGTCATAACTATATCAGCTACTGGCAATTTAAAGAGTTCTTATGTTATTCTAAACATTACTTTTTTCCAGCTTTAAACCCCAGCAAGACTCCCATCTTTAATCAGTAAACTTCACTGCTAGGGTTTTTTGTTTTTTGTTTTTTTTTTTAGCTTCTGCCAAGTCACAGTGCAATGCTGGCCATTAAAATTATTCTTGAGTTTTGTCTTCTGAGCTTTCTTTAAAGTATCCTTCTTGTTTTATTCCTGATAGCTTGTCTGTAACTGAATCTCTGGGAATCAGACACTATCTGTATTCCTCTTAGATCTCAATTCTGCAGAAATACCGAGCTAGGTAATCAGACTTCTAGTTTAAAAGATTGACTGGGAGACTCATCTTACCTGAGGGTAATGTTACCAATGGCCCTTACCCTTCCCATTCAGCTCTAAGCTTAAGCCCTTTAGAGGTGCTTTATGGACGCCCGCTGAATATTTAAATATGTTTCTAGTTGATAAAGCCTGATATTTAAGACAGTTTGTCTCTAGACTCAATGAATTCCCAAAGGCTGTTTAAGAATGTGAGTTACAGAAACAGCCTGACCTGTTGGGAAAATAAACCAAACTCCATTTTCAAAAGAGAACAGGTACAAAATAGAACTGAGAAGGAAGGCCCTCAGGGCCAACAATTAACTCCTTTTGGGAAAGTCCCTCTGCCTGTCCTTTTATCTTTTCCTACATCCATCAAGGTCCTGGGCATTGGCTTCAGTCTGGAGCTGTGCCTTAGAAAGGAGCCCCCGGAAAACCCTTGGTAAAGTCAGTACTTTAAATGTCTGCTTAAATGAGTAAAGTAAAAGTTTGACTCTGCTCCTTCCTAGTTAGAAAGATACACCTTGCTGTCTCTCTGTCATGTGTTCCTCAGTCTTTTTTTACTTCTATGTCCATCATGATAAACTATAGATGACCTTGCTGATTTACCTTTATCATGCCATCATTGGTCCTAAGTGTTTTCCATGGGTAAGATCATCCAGTTTCCACTTTTATTCCATCCATAGAACTAGAAGACATTAGATATACTCGAAGGGCTACAAACACACTTATCAGGGAGTTTCTCATCTTAATTCTAAAATCCAAACAAGAAACACACAATTCTGTATATTCCTGTGGCGTCAGATAGCCCCACAGTTGCTGGGGGAGGGGAGCTGGCTCTTATGCTGCTGTAAAGGTTGAACGTTGGGTCTACATTTGTCAGGATCATAGGTGAAAACATTTTGCCCAAGGTGAAAACCATACTGAGTGACTTGGAATAAAGTAATGCTTCTGAGATATGATAAGGAGCTGGGCACAGGCAGCTCTGGCAGGAGACAGTTCTAAGGCAGGCTCTGATATGTTAGTGAGCCAGTTGTCAACTCAGTCCTAAGCTGTGAGCCCTTTCAGTGCACTGGAACAACACAAAAACTGGAACTTTGGAAGTAGCTTGGGATTGCACTTCCATGTTCCCATGACAAGGCACCAGTTTACCTGTGCGCTGATCTCCCTCAGCAAAAGGGCTTTGAGACTGGTCACTGTTCTCTGGCTCTAGCGACCTTAGAGTTCCCCGAACCATTGCTGAATTCTCACTCACTCTCCTGGCAGCAGGACCTGCTGGTCAGTGCTCTCAAGGCCCTTCTGGAACTTCCAACACTGTCATCCTGGCTGGCTACAGCTGAAGGACTTCTTCGTGGATGCAGCCTAGCCTACTCCCAAAGTGCCCCCACTCAAAAGGATCCCCCTGCAGAAGGCTGTAGCATTTCCGGCCCAGTCACTCCCTGTTGGTGAGATGTCTGTTTACAAGAGACTAATCTATCTTTATAATGACATAGTGTTGTAAGGACATGAGATTACCATAATCTTTGTAATAGCATGGTAGTGTAATGAATGTTTGCGGTTATAAACTGAGCACATTCAGAAGGCAAATCGTGTGTCACCATCTTAACTGTCAAGTACCTCACAGCTCACTGGTGGCGCTGGTCAGAATATTTCTGATATAATTCCTATACTGTTTCATCTGCTATATATGATCTGAAAAATTAAAGTCATGTCAGGTAGCACCACTGTCCCTTTTAATAGATAGACTTAGAATCGGATCTCTAACTTTTTATGGTAGAAATTGGTTATACCTGTTTTAATCTTGGCAGTGATTCTGTTTTGGACCTTGCATACTTAGCTGCTATCTTAATTTTATCTAGTCTAATTTGCAGTCTCTCTGCTCTTAGACAGTTCTGCAAGGCCTGGAAATCAGCAAGACAGAGCTCCTAAATCCTTCCATATACCACTGCAGCTATGAGTAGTCAGGTTGACTTCATGCCCATTTCCTGAAGGATTTTAGGGATTCAGCTCTTAAGAGGGGATTGTTAGGTAGCTAATTAAGCTATTACCAGACTCAAAGGCCATTAGCACTAGAATTCTCTCTCATAATAACTTGTAACACTGAAGACTGGAACCATGGGCCTCTATTAGCTCTTTAGAGAAATGGGGCCTGATTCGTATCAAAGTAGAAGGGCACATACAAAATTTATTTGCTTCAAGTGATACCATACAGACATGTTACTGTGGGGTATACCTGCAATTTCTGAGTGTAAGATCAGAGCAGGGAGTCTCCTGTCTTCAACGCCAATCCCTTATCACCACCACCACCACCCTGGTTTGCTGCTGCATGGCGTTATATTTGTTTCTCGAATCCTTCACCCTGCAGCATGTGTTACAACACTTTTAATTTCCTTGTTTGTATTGTAGGTTTATTTAATAATTCTATTCATTTTCACTTGCCTGAACATTTGAAACCATTTCAAATATTCTCAAGCAGTGATCCTTGGTTTCCGTACTGATGGCTAAGCTGTCTAGGAATAAACTGAATTGCCCACAGCCTTTTATGGTTCCTCCCTAGCTTTACACTTCTTCTTTCTTTGAGTGGGTTGTTTTGTCTTGATGGTGCCACAATGCTACTTGGTTTTTCTTTCTTTTGTTTGTTTTGTTTTTGTCTTTTGTTTATTACTTCTAATTCCTTGGGTTAATAGTGCACGGATGCCTCCACAGCAGCCTTCTTCCCCACAGTCAGAACACAGGCTTCTGGGGAGCGACTGTGTTCATCTAATGCTATCACAGTGCAGTAGTTGGGAGACCACTAGGAGGACTTTACGGCTTGAATGTGAAATGGTCCTCACAGACTCACATAGCAAATGCTTTGTCCGAGCTGATGGAACTATATTGAAATGTCTGGATAGTTTAAGAAGCACAGCGTGGTTGGAGGAAGTAGGTCACCAGATCTATGTCTTTGTAGACTATATCTTGCCTCAGATCCTTCCTTGATCTCTTTCTCTCTGCTTCCTGTCCACCATGAAATCAAGAACTGACTCCACCAGTTTTCACCTGCCATGAGCCCGACTCCTCTTGACCTGCTCCTGTAAGCCTATGTCTTTTTATAGGTGAATTAAGTCAATTGATATTGAGGGATATTAATGTCCAGTGATTGTTCATTCCTGTTATTTTTTGGTGGTGATGTGTGTGTACTTTTCTTCGTTGGGGTCTACTGCTGTGGCTTTATCTATTGCCTGTGTTTTTGAGGTTGTATCTGACTTCCTTAGGTTGGAATTTTCCTTCTAGTGCTTTCTGTAGGGCTGGGTTTGTGGATAAATATTGTTTAAATCTGGCTTTGTCATGGAATGTCTTGTTCACTCCATCTATGACGATTGAAAGTTTTGCTGGGTATATTAGTCTAGGCTGACATCCATGGTCTCTTAATGTCTGCATTACATCTGTCCAGGACCTTCTGGCTTTCAAAGTCTCCATTGAGAAATCGGGTGTTATTCTGATAGGTTTGCCTTTATATGTCACTTGGCCTTTTTCCTTTGCTGCTCTTAATATTCTTTCTTTATTCTGTACGTTTAATTGTTTAATTATTATGTGGCGAGGGGACTTTTTTTGGGGGTCTAGTCTGTTTGGTGTTCTATAGGCTTCCTGTATCTTCATAGGCATTTCCTTCTTTAAGTTGGGAAAGTTTTCTTCTATGATCTTGTTGAATATATTTTCTGTGCCCTTGAGTTGGTATTCTTCTCCTTCTTCTACCCCTATTATTCGTAGGTTTGGTCTTTTCATGGTGTCCCAAATTTCTTGGACATTTTGGTTCATGACTTTGTTGACTTTAGTGTTTTCTTTGACTGATGAATCTATTTCTTCTATTGTATCTTCAACGCTAGAGATCCTCTCTTCCATCTCTTGCATTCTGTTGATTATACTTGCATCTGAAGTTCCCAATCGTTTTCTCAGATTTTCTATTTCCAGCATTCCCTCTGTTTGTGTCTTCTTCATTTTTTCTATTTCCCTTTTTAGGTCTTGGACTGTTTCCTTCATTTGTTTCATTGATTTTTCTTGATTTTCTTTCAGTATTTTATTGTTCTCTTCCAGGACTTTATTGATTTCTTCTAATTTGTTTGCCCTTTCCTCTAGTTGTTTACAGCGTTCTTCACATTTTTTTGTCTTTTCCTCTACACGAGCCTCTAGCTTCTTCATGATGACATTCATAAGGCTATTTTCTTCTGCTTCTTCCAATTTCTGATGTTCAGGTCTAGGTGTTGGAGGAGGGCTAGGGCCTGGTGATGGTGTATTACTATTCATTTTGTTGTATGTGTTTCTGGTTTGACGTCTGCCCATCTCCTTGTGGTTCGTCCTGGCCTTATCCGCACACTTGGTTCAGACAGAGCTGACAGATTCAGGAAGTCTCTCTCTCTTGTCCAGATGGGAGCTCTCTTGTCCAAATTGGAAGTCCGGGGCAGGATGGGAGCTCTTGTTCAGAAGGGAAGTCCGGGGGAGGATGGGTGCTCTCCTCTCTCTCTCTCTCTCTCTCTCTCTCTCTCTCTCTCTCTCTCTCTCCTCCAGATGGGAAATCCACGGCAAGATGGGAGCTGGGGGCCAGCCTCTAAGTCTCAGGAAGAGGCTTGGGGCTCAGGCAGATGGGCGTGGGGGCAGGGCGTGGAGACTGCAGGGTCTGCCAGGGGTCTTGGAGAAGGAGATCCTTCCCGGTGGGGCTAGAAGGGCACCTGCCCGGGGACCAGAACCTGGGGCCAAGTTGGGCAGGTCTTCCCCGGAGTGGCTGGTGCCCAGGGATGGGGTCCGGGGCAAGCTAGGGCACTCACCTGTGCTTCAGAAGGGAAGTCCTGGGCAAGATGGGAGCTGGGGGGCCTGGCCTCTAAGTCTCAGGAAGAGGCTTGGGGCTCAGGCGGATGGGCATGGGGGCAGGGCGTGGAGACTGCAGGGTCTGCCAGGGGTCTTGGAGAAGGGGATCCTTCCCGGTTGGGGTAGAAGGGCACCTGCCCGGGGACCAGAACCTGGGCCCAAGTTGGGCAGGTCTTCCCCGGAGTGGCTGGTGCCCAGGGATGGGGTCGGGGGCAAGCTAGGGCACTCACCTGTGCTTCAGAAGGGAAGTCCGGGGGAAGATGGGAGCTGGGGGCCGGCCTCTAAGTCTCAGGAAGAGGCTTGGGGCTCAGGCAGATGGGCGTGGGGGCAGGGCGTGGAGACTGCAGGGTCTGCCAAGGGTCTTGGAGAAGGGGATCCTTCCCGGTTGGGGTAGAAGGACACCTGCCCGGGGACCAGAACCTGGGGCCAAGTTGGGCAGGTCTTCCTCGGAGTGGCTGGTGCCCAGGGATGGGGTCGGGGGCAAGCTAGGGCACTCACCTGTGCTTCAGAAGGGAAGTCCGGGGGAAGATGGGAGCTGGGGGCCGGCCTCTAAGTCTCAGGAAGAGGCTTGGGGCTCAGGCAGATGGGCGTGGGGGCAGGGCGTGGAGACTGCAGGGTCTGCCAGGGGTCTTGGAGAAGGGGATCCTTCCCGGTTGGGGTAGAAGGGCACCTGCCCGGGGACCAGAACCTGGGCCCAAGTTGGGCAGGTCTTCCCTGGAGTGGCTGGTGCCCAGGGATGGGGTCCGGGGCAAGCTAGGGCACTCACCTGTGCTTCAGAAGGGAAGTCCTGGGCAAGATGGGAGCTGGGGGGCCGGCCTCTAAGTCTCAGGAAGAGGCTTGGGGCTCAGGCGGATGGGCGTGGGGGCAGGGCGTGGAGACTGCAGGGTCTGCCAGGGGTCTTGGAGAAGGGGATCCTTCCCAGTGGGGCTAGAAGGGCACCTGCCCGGGGAGCAGAACCTGGGCCCAAGTTGGGCAGGTCTTCCCCGGAGTGGCTGGTGCCCAGGGATGGGGTCGGGGGCAAGCTAGGGCACTCACCTGTGCTTCAGAAGGGAAGTCCGGGGGAAGATCTTGACCTGCTCCTGTTGAGGCTTTAGCCACTGTGGCAGGAAAACCAAGTGACACAGAGCATCAGGGATGGTTGTGAGCTCATTGTGACACCTGACCTGAAAGTGTCAGGAACAGACAACAGGTTACGGGCAACTTATTCTTAGAGCTTCTTTATTTATCATTTGTTGTAAAGAAGTTTGCTGCGAGTAATATTGCCTAAGCACCAGGATCAAAGTAAAGTCAAATCATATGTGTTATAATCAAAGATTTATATCCATGAGTTGTACATGAGTGGTTAAAACCACCATTTGTCCATGAGTTACACATGAATGGATTCAGCTATTTCTTGAAAATATTTTTAAAAATTGCATTCCTGTTTCATATAAACAGAACTTTGTTCTAGATGATATTCCTAAACAATATAACATATCTGCCTTTACCAAAGATTTACGACACAGTACACAGATTGCAGGGATGAATGTATATAAATTATTTCAAATAGTGTCATTTTGTATAAGGACAAACGTTTCCGATTTGACCACTCACTGAGGGTCCTGGCATACCAGAGTCATCATCATGTTTTCTGAAGAACAGCTACATCACTCAAGATTCAGACTGCTTGTAGCACCTCTTTTTTAAATAACAGTATTCCTGAATATTATTTAGGAAATATGCATGTGAAAGTAAGAAAAATATGAATTTTAAAAATACCACATACTAATTTTTAATTGAATTAAACTTTCCACACGATTTTTCCCAAATACAAAATTGGTTTGTATTAGTGAACACTAATCACAAATTGAAATAACTTTTAATCTAATGGTGCTAAAACATGGTCTAATCATTCTAAGGATCTGAGTTTCACTCTGTAGGAAGATCAGTTGTATGAAGTACATTTTAAAGACCTTATTGTTTGAGAACATAATCAGTATGTCCATTTACTTATAGCTATTAACAAACACTTTAAGTGCCTACTTTGGCCCTGATCTGCCTCCCTATCTTTTTTTCCACTTAAAACTTTCCCAGAAATTGTGTTCTAATTTAGGAGTATATGATATTTTTAATATTTGTGTATTGCCTACTTTCACATGCACATTTCCTACTGAATATTCAGGAACATTGTTATTCAAAAAGTAAATTCTTGCTTTGTCAAGATATAAATCCAGTGTAATTTCCTGCCTCTACATCAATAGGATATTATAGTAATATTTAGCATTTTAATACACTGTTGCTATGTTCCAGGCCACAAATCTGTTCTTGAGCTTTCTTCAAACTACAGAACCAATTTAGAGGAAATATGGTTTATGTAAGACTTTAAAGAAAAAGCAAAAATAATACTATATCATGTCCAATTATTTCAAGAATGTTTGCCTCCTGCTGTGGAAAACCTAATAGCAATTTAGTTTTGCTTGAGGCAGTATGGGGAGTCTTTATTTGTTTAAATTTTGTTTAAAATGGGCCCTTCTGTTCAAAATGCCATATCAAGGATGCTGTGGTTCGTTAACTCAAGGCCGTATCAGACTCAAACAGAAACATTGCTTTTCAATTAACCTATAGATTTTAGATAGCTTCCCCCAATTCATTTGCTATTCAGGAAACTGACACACTTTTCCAATGTTTGTTTTTGTTTTGGGGTTAGTGACTTTCTTCTGTCGGTATCCGTTTCCCATCTTTTCTGGTGCTTCAGCCATGAGCCGTTTACTCTAACTGTTCCTCCCAGGTTCACTCTCCCACAGAGGCTCTACAGGCCTTGGGCGGCATCTAAATCAGACTTGGCAGACATGGAGAGAGACCTTCCAGCTCTGGACAGCACCTCCTATGGGGCACTGGTTTGAAGAGACAAATTGAAAATGAAAAGACATTTGATGTTACAAGGAAAAAAACAGCAATGTTTGCAAGGGGCATGACATAAAAACACAATAACCCATGTTTATTTATGATGTCTAGAGAATACCACAGTTTACTTCACTGAAAACTGTGGTTAATTCAAGGATACACGTGCCACACATGGATGGCTGACTTTCAAAATGTGCATGATAAAGTACATTTCAGTTCTAAAACTTGAGTTTACAAAATTTAAACTTTGATGATTCAGATGATCCTGAGTTGTTTGTTTATTCTTAGCCTGCCTGAATAGGCTGGCTCTCTCTGTCTAGGAGACAGAGAGAAAGAGAACAGAGTAAGACAGAGAGACAGACACACACAGAGACACAGAGACAGAGACAGAGATGAGAGATGGACAAACAGAGAGAGAGAGAGAGAGAGAGAGAGAGAGAGAGAGAGAGAGAGAGAGAGAGAGAGAGAGAGAGAGAGAATAAAGAGAATAGATTTAGGTTTTGATTCATCTGGTAATGTAATACATCTTATGGAAGAGGGAAGGATGGTTACTAAAAAATAAAAGCATACTTTAAAAATACTTGTTCTGTCCATCATAAGGCATAGGGAGTTCAGTAACAACACAAAATGCAGACAAGAGGCATTGATTGGAGACTTGATGTATACCGAGCAGCTCTATTGCCTACGAGCATGTACCCTTCACCATCCTTCAACAATTCATGTACCAGAAGGAAGCACCAGTTTCAACACCATATCAACATAATGACATGTTCTAAAACTCTAAAATTTATGTGAAGCAAATCATAAGAAAAATAGAGAATGAATGTAGACTATAACATCATGGGATGTTATCATACAATTCAACCAATAAATGAATGAAGCAGTCAGTAAAAATATATGAGCATAACAATTTCTGTTACAATAACGAGCCAATTCTGATGTAATTGACATATTCAGAGTGTGACTACTCAAACTATAGAGACATTCTGTACCGAGAAATTCAGACACAAGACTGAAAAGCAAATGTATATTTTCTCCCTTTGATTTAACTGTGTAAATTTTGTTCCATTTGCGGCATTCTGTGTTTGTCTTGGTGATAAATGGCTTTTACTGTAGCTGCCAGCCTTTCCAGAGAACTGGATAAACAAAACATAATAAAATATATAAGTATTCAGTGACATTTTTCAGTGTTCCAAAAATGTACTTAAAGGGCAATCAGGCCATAGTCATAAGAAATGTAATGGTTATTCCTTATTTAACACATTGGATATGAAATACCTTTCCTCGTGTTGGAATCCCCACATGTCTCTGTGATCTGGTATCCAGTCTTACAGTGCAGCACTCTATGGAGAGGCTTTTCCTCCCACGAACTCCAGTGGCGTCATCTTCCTCCCAGAGCCTCTTACGTCCCTCTCACGCCTGACTCTTCAGTGCTGCCCATCATGCTGATGCTGTTTTGCTCAGTTGCTTTGGTGTCGCATCTATTTCCCCTGCAGCCCATTGCACAGCCTCCTGCAGACCCTCCCGACTTCCGGAACTCATTGGACCCTTGACATCAAGATGCCTTTACTGGGTATTTCATCACTTTGAGGTTTCACTGTTCACTTCTCTTACTATTATCTATAACAGAGGGGTAACAACAGAAGGCACCTTCCTAATGATAAGGAGACTATCAACTACGAAACAGAAGAGCTATCCTGCCCCTTCACTTCTTATGTGAGCGATGCTTTTCAAGGGGGAAATCCTTTGTTGTTGTTCGTTTCTCAAAGCAATGGCCAAAATATTCACCGAGTATTAAATGGCTCCTCTCCTTCCCGGAGCCTGTCTTGCCAAGAGATTCATTGACCTTCAATTACTGCACTGATGTCTTTCACAACATGAGATGATAACAGTCTTGAAAATAATATTTGTTCTGGAGTGAAGAAGCAGAAACAGCTAATGTGATGAGGAAGGAGGGAGCAAGAGCTTCCACTGGCTCCCCCAGAGTCACTTCCTTTATCAATTTGTAACTGAAATCCTGGCTCGGATGTGCAAATTTATTCCAGATATTTTAAATAGTTTGCAGTGCTTAATATAGTAACACACAATAATATTAAGCATATTTATCAGAATCACTTTGTCGCTATTTCTTTTTTAACTTTACAACTCATTCTGGTATTTTTTATGGTCCACTGTTCACAAAAGATTATCCTCTTATCAAAGCTAAAGAACAATTTCCAAAGAAGAACATCTCTGAGTGTAGGGCCTCACCATCAGACTGATGAGCTGTGAATGGTGTGGGAAAACAAAGGAGCAGCTGGACAGTGTCTTTCTGAGTCTGATGTGAAATTTGTCATGTTTTAGGCCAAGAATCCAGAAGCATAATACACAGCACAGGGTCACTAAAAGTTTTAGGCCTGTTTTTTTCAAATAAGGTAGAATTCCAAGAATGGAGATAACTGCTCTGGGCCTCATACCTTACCATGGAGAGTTGTCTTCAGATACCTGAGAAACATCCCGGGTTCATCAAAAGCTATCTACACTTTCTTATCACAACATAAGCTATAATGTGGCAGGAGGAGGAGGATATTGGAGACAAGATAAAAAAGGAAAAAAAGGAGTGCAAGCTGCAAGCTTCAACTGAAGGAATTTTGTTTGTGTGGTTGGCAGCTGACTTAGGAAGTTTGTGGGGAAATGAACTCCCATACCCTGGATTTTATTGGCTGCTGTCATTTCCTTTACAGTGGCTTTTAACTATGGATTCAGGAATTTTTTTAAATTAAGGTATTCCATAGTACCCCTCTATACAATTCGGGCAGGTCACTAGCTGTGGGACAGCGTGTCCCTCTTTAAAGTACCTATCCTGGGCATGTGTGACGGTAAGGTGGAGTCACTCATCATTCATGAAAGTCTGAGTAATAGGTACCCAGGCAAACTGATTGATTAAAGAACAATCTGTAACACCATATGGGCAATAGTGATTGATACTTGGAGAGAAGCTATAAATGATAAACCGACTGGAAAACCAGCATAAGGCCATGTCAAACCCTCTTCACACTGTGTCTGTCCTATCATCCACCCCGTGGATTTCTGTGAGTTTTTGAGCGCTCCTAAGACTATTATTTACCCTCAAATATAGGTACGTGAATCATTACTTTTTGTCTTATCCTATGAGTACAGTAACATTTGATAGAAAAACAATTTTTGTGGAGGATATAGTGCCATACTTTGTATCTTAAATGTCCTCAAAATGTTACAGAGCTCCAGTGTAGCAAGTATTTAATGTGGGTCCTGTGTAGGACCTGGATCAGGAGGGCCTTGACTCATAACTATATGATTCACTTTTAGGTTCATAGTTTAGAAGGGTGTGGTACATGGTGATAGGGTTAGCATATTATTAGTGGAGGCCTACGTGGAGAAAGTAAGTCACTGCTGGGTTGCCCTTCTATGTATGCTTTATTTCCTCTTTCTTTTTATTTGTTCTATGTGTCTTTTACATCACGCATCTTGATATTTCATTTCCCCATTCCTTCTCATCTGCCCTCTGCCCCTGCAACCCCCCTCTCCACAAAATAAAACAAAATTTAAGAAAAGAAAGGGAAAACAAAAAAAGGAAAACAATTAAAATTCTCATCGTGGAAGCTGCAGTGTGACACAGTGAGTCACGCCGTAAATGGTTCGAGGCCTGTGGTTTCTATTACACTATCAAAGCTGGGCCCTCACTGGGCCTCTTCTTGGATATCCTGTTGTTGCCCTGTGTTGTGGAGATCCTGCAGCTTTGGTTCTATGGGTCAGGTTCCTTCACGTGCTCCAGCAGATCATAGACGGAGTGGATGTCAGGATGGGTCAAGTCACAATCGTGGTTCTGGGCCTCGGCTGCTGCAGGGCTGGACCACTGCCTGCCAGTTCTCGCTGTCCTCATCACCAGGCTGAGCTCTGCCACAGCGCCCTGACTAAGCAATGAGCAAGGGGTGGGGCCGGTTCTGCTTTCACGCCCTCCGGGTCTGTTCTCTCACACCTGGACCATCAGGGACAGCTCTATTATTGTGTTATACCTGCGAGGTAAAAGGCCGCTCTCCCATCCAAGTACTAACCAGGCCTGACCCTGCTTAGCTTCCGAGATCAGACGAGATCGGGCGTGTTCAGGGTGGTATGGCCGTAAAAACTTACCTTATTGAAGGTGACCCTCAACAATTCATGCCTTTTTGGTACTCACCATGTTTGGTACAGTGTTTTGACTTGTATATTCTAAACAAATGTTTGTCAAATGAAGGGCATTTTGGGAATATGAATAATTTGAGGGTATGAATAGTGAGAAAATTATATTAAGAATGAGAAGATATGGACTCGACTTCTAACTCCACTGTTAATAACCCGTGTTACCTTGAAAATCTTTTATTCTAACTGGGAACTCCAAGTACTTTGTAGTTATGAGAATGGAATAGTTAAAGCCTAGATGTTTCTGAATTGATAAAAGTAGGATCTAACCGCTGACCTTCAATGGATAGCCTTTTACAAATCACTGAAATAGTTGGCATCTACATCCAGTGTTAAGTCTAAACCATAAATATGGCACCTAATCTCCCCACACCTTTCTCCTTCTTCACCATTGTTTCTTCTGGATGCTGGGGACTGAGTCCAGGGCATCGTGTGGGTGCTAAGCAGTAAGCACTCTATTATTGAGCTGCACTCTCACCCCTCATTCTAACTCTTAAACTTCTTTTATAAAACACCATAATATATATATATATATATATATATATATATATATATATATATATATATATATATATATATATATATATATATATATATATGCCGCTCTCCTGAGTGCTGCAGCTGGCGAGGGTCAGGGAGGGACGGCTTTCCGGCTCTTAGGACCCCATGGCCAGCTCCTCCACCTATCTCAGGCCTTGAAGGGCAGGGGTTGCGGGGAGGGCATCTCTCCTCTCCGTGCTGCCACACGTCAGACAAGTAGTGGGAGCAGCTCGCCTTTGCTCACAACCTCAGCCAGCTCTGCCTTGCTGCCCAGGAGAGGAGCAGGGCCCACTTTCCTGAGTGCTGCAGCTGGTAGGGAGAGGATCAGCTCTCTTGTCTGTTGCAGGGGACAGTTGATAAGGGGCAAGGGGAGTATACCACCCACACCCCGCAGCATGACAGACTCTCCCACGCTTGCAACTTCCGTGCTGGCTCACCCACACCTTCACCAATAAGGTTGGCTGTACTTTGTTACCCCGGTGAGGGGCAGGCCATGAACTGATGCCTCTCAAATAGCCAAAACAAACCCTCCTCCCTTAAAATGATTTTCAGGAGGACTTTTTCACAGTGACAAATTTCAGATTAATATGATTTGGAGGCCTAATAAATGTAGAAACATTATGGATGCTGTGGCCATGATACTTGTGAATTAATGAGAAACAGTTGTCACAAAGCCTTTCTGAATTTAGAGTCCTCAGGGTTGACACTGGTCCAGGGTGGCTCTCCATACCATTTTGTATTTGTTAGTCTATATACAGCCATTTCTTATTTCCTCTTAAATACAATCTGAAAAGTAAATATCCCAGGACTATGTGTTTGGTTTTTTGTCATTGTTTCCTTTCTCATTATTATTATTATTTGGTAAGAATTCAGTTATTCTAAAAATGATTGAATGAAAAATATATTTTGTGTTATTTTTGTTTTAAAAAATTTGAAAACTTCATTTTGAGTTTGAAACAACAACATTAAAATACATTTTTGAAATATTCTCCTTGTGAATGTTATTGTATTGCAGTATTTCTCAAACTTGATGGGGGTGAAAATAATTAAGTAGGGAGGATCTTAGGATTATGGGAGATATTAGAGAGTAGAGGGGAAGGCTAAATCAAAGGAAAGATTATGGAAAGGTCATATGGAAGGCTATTATATCATAGCCCAATTGAAAAAATAATCAAAAGTTTCAGAATTCATGCAATCTGAAAGAAAGAAATGAGTAAGTAGGGCTGGAATCCCTGAAGTGGGGGATGGGTAGGCCAATCTTAACTATCAATATATTAAAAAGCTTTATTGAAAGCCATTGGTTAATAAGCTAATTTTAAAATCTAACTTTAAAAAAAACTGAGGCAAAAATGAAGGTATTCTGCATGCATAGAAAATGATGCTACAGGAAGACATTGGCTATTATACCAAAATTGCAAAGAAAGACTTAGGATATGTTCTTATGAGTTATAGGTCAAGGAAGCCCCAGATGTCTCCCAAGCAGTACAGGCTATTGTGGTCATCTTTGGTTATCTAATATAACTATAAGGAAAGCCCTTATTGTTGAAGACAACACAAGCTTTCTTTTCAGTAATCAGTCTCAGCCCTAGTAGGAAACTTCACACCTACTGCCTAGTTTTCATAGTACAAGAAAGTACTATACAGGGTGATAAAAGACATCTGTGGTCTTACCCAGTACTGAGCCCTGCATGCTACCAATCTGAAACTGCAAGGCATGATGTGTGTACTGACACTACAGTGATTGCTATGGAGTAACTAACTGATGTCTGACTAGATTTCAGATGTGTTCCCCAAAAGGGAATTCTGTATCATGAGCTATAATCCTGGCTAAGACTCATAGCTGGGGAGATCATATGTTCTGGGGAGAAGCTATTGTTGTTTTAATGGTTGGCGATGGTGTGAAATTGCCTTACAACTGTGTATGTTGATATTCATAGACCTGGGCTGCTCTCACCATTAGTTAGAGAAGCTTCTTTCTGAAGTGGGCAACAGTTAATACAGAGATATATAGCTGGTCAAACAGTTGATAAGTATATAATGAGGGCTCAGGATGAAATGGCTGCCTTTATCAATCTCCATTTCTCCCACGGAGGCTCAGGAAGCATTAAGGAACAGAAAGTAGAAAAAGTGGAAGAGCTGGAGGATGGGGAGGAGTGTTGTGAAATATTAGCTTCTGGGTGTGACATGGCTGCTCCACTTGTGAAACCAGACCAAATATGGTGATCTACACAAGACCTTGATTTTATGATTAAGCCAGCCAAAATCCCCATGTAGGTGGGGAAGATGATCTCTAGGTCCCACCTCTTACTGTTTTCCATTGATAGTTGCTGGGTGAGGGATGGCCATCAGTAAACAGTGCTCTAATGGATGACCCCACATCCGTGCATATGGGTGCCAGTACTGGAGTTTGCAATTTATCAGTGAAGTAGGAAGATAGAAGAAGAAGGAGGGAAAGGAGGAGGTGAAGAGAAGAAGGAGGAGGAGGAAAAAGGGGAGAAATAAATACTAGAAAAGAGTTTCAGGAATATTAGAGCAATCAGAGAGAGGAAATGGGAAATAGAGTGAATATAATCATATTTTACTGTATACATATATGGAATTCTCAAAGAGTAGAAAAAAAGAATTTTAAAAGAACATCCTACGAAACAGTCTAAAATGGCTCCTTTAGTATCAGTTTTCATTAAAGGAGGTTAATTCAAAATTAGGTAGTACAGTTTCCTTCTACTTCAAGTGTAATACATCATATTGAGGAAATAATCTATTAGCATATATGCAGATCTATGAGGAAAACACCTATAATGACATTGTTTTGCACTTGAAAAAAGATAACCCCAAGTCCTAAGGAATGGGCTTTCTAGAAATCCACATGGAAACGTTAGGATGACAAAACAGTAGAAATCTTAAGATGCCTTCTGTATAAAAGTGTGAGAGGAATGAAGGTGGGCTGGAATGTGGGGTGTGCTTAGTAGTTAAAACAAAACAAAACAAAACCAAAAACAAACAAACAAACAAAACAGAAAAAAAAGCGATGATTGCATTTGTTTTCCTATTTTTTTAAAAGCAAAGAATTTGATTGACTTTTAGCAGATTTTTCATTTAATATGATTTTAAAAGAGTATTTGAAAAATGTTGTTAAGTAAAACATGCTACACTAGCGGTTTTGCTCTGTTTGTTAATTGAGCTCCAGTCTTTTGGAGGATCCATTATCCCAGAAACCATTACAAGAGAAGACTACTCAGTGAAGTTTTGTTCTGTTTGTCACAATGTGTGTGCCTTCTCAAGTGCTCCCAAGCTTCTATATTTCCTGAGACCTGTCTACTGACAAAGGTAAATGGTTCCTGAATCTGCAAAAGGAAACATATTCTTATCTTGTAAAACCTCACATTAATTTACCAAGAACATTGAAAATATGAGCAGAACAAAACTTGAGAATAGGTGTGTTTGATTAGTGCATAAGTCAGTCAAGGTGTCTACTAGTGTCTTAACGCAGTAAAAACGTTGAGTTCTTTGTCCAGTGCAGCCGCAGGCTGTGCAAGTATGAGGGAACACACATCTGAAATCCTGATGCTGGGGAGCAGAGACAGGAGGCTCCAGAGCTGGTCAGCTACCGTAGACAAATCAGTAAGCACCAGATTTGGAGAAAAACTACCTCAAAAACCCTACTTTTCTTTTGGGGAGTGGCCATAGGCTGCCATGCCTCGGAGGATGACCCCACAACCATCTGCATTTGAGAGGTATTCACTATACTCAAGGGTTATAAAAACAAAACATAGATGACATGAAGTTATTATGGGAAGGTGATGTATGTAGGGGAATGAGCATAAAAATTTTCAAAGAATAAAAAAGAAATAAGGTGGAAAGCAATTGAGAAAGATACCTGCATTGACTCTGGTCTTTACATATACACTCACATGAGTATGTACAACCTCCTTTACACACACACACACACACACACACATATATATATATACATATATCTGAATATGTGCAAACTGTATGCTATAGATACATTGCACACACAGTGTTAGATCTCTTAGAGTTTATTTTATATTAATTTATAAGTCCACATTGAGTGGTTTAATTATTCCAATTATATCATCTGTTAGATAGGCATACAACTGGCTATTCAAATCTCAGATCCAGTTACATATGGTGTTCAATATCTATGAATCAGCGCTTCCCACAATGTCATGGCGGCACACAAACCTGGCCAGATCTCAGGGGAACTCAAATTCTTCCTCTCATGAAACTTACTCTTTCTCTAGCTCCTGTGCACCCTGTGTCTATATCTGTCTAACTACATTAAAGTTTCCTGTGTGTAACACTGTGTGCTTACATTTACTTTGCCTCTCTTAACACCAGATTAATAAGAAAAAGTAGCAAAATTTGAATGACAGTCTGCAAAGTAACCAGTCTTGGAACCCGAAATTCTTTATGAGACTACTCCAGCACATTACTGTGTGTTTCAGTTGCTGACACTTCTTTGGTTGCTTTTCCAAATCACTGTTTTGCTAAGCCCAGGCTCCAGTATAGACAGGGGAGGTGGTGTTCACATTACAGTTGAATTTGACTGATTTTCACAGGATTTTGTTAACGTATAGAAGATCTATGGATTAGAAATCAAAGACAAAATACAAAATCACAGGACTATGAACCTTGAGACAATGACTTTGAGCTCTTCTCAAGGAAACAGGAAACAAAAAAATAGAAACAAACTCAAAGAGTACCATAATATGAATAAATAAGTAAATGATAAATAAATAACAAGTAAATAAAAGTTATGTTAGATAAATTGAGGAGAAAATTACTTATAACTGTATGACAGAGTGGACTGCCAAAGTTATCAAGAGTGTTTTCCTGCTGAGAAGATATTGGTGAAGCCTCTTGGAATTACAGTGACAGCATCTTCTAGAAGAAAGGCACCTGTGTACCTGAGGTCACTAACGCCACTTGTCTCAAAAAAGTTCTTTAGGTAAATTCTTCCCACTGAGGCAGGCCATGTTTTATATAGACTGTCCCTACTGTGTTCCATGACAGAGGACTGATATATGAGACATGTCATAGTTTATATAGATGTACCTACTGTGTTCCATGACTGAGGACTGATACCTGAGGCAGGTCATGTTTTATATAGACTGTCCCTACTGTGTTCCATGACTGAGGACTGATACCTGAGGCAGGTCATGTTTTATATAGACTGTCCCTACTGTGTTCCATGACAGAGGACTGATATGTGAGACATGTCATAGTTTATATAGATGTACCTACTGTGTTCCATGACTGAGGACTGATGACAAACAGGACCAAATCTTCTGTCACGCGGAGTTGGGCCTCAGTTAATGAGAGAATTTACACAACAGAATTCACCGGTGTATCTTGAAGTTGTGACCCCAAACTATCTCACTTTCATGGATCTATAGGCACCCTTCCCTCAGCAATAAACAATGTTTTTAGTTTTTATAGATGTAAAAGCCAATTAGAGTAAAATGTTATTATTTATCACTTTAAACCTCCCTTATTATTCAATAACTATAATTATTATCTGCTCTAAGATGTTATATTTTATGACTGATGTAAGTACCACAAATTAACCCAAAATAAACACACACACAAAGCTGATTTCCCATTATAAATGCTAAAATTCTATAAATATCCCTGATGATTTGAAATATTTGATCATTTATTCAATCCCAAGACCTTTGAATTTTGGATTTAACCATCGTAGAAAATGTTTTCATTTCATTTTGCTCACAGCATATTTTGGCATTAACAGGTACTTGTTTATAAACTTCTAAAATTTAGCCCATTCTGGGGCTCTGAAAACAACATGTAAAAACCAGGTAAAGCCAAGCTGCTCTGCTCCAGAAGGGACCAGGGTGAATATACTTGGCATCTTCTGCGGAAAGAATACCCTACTTTTCCTTAATACAACAATTCTATGTGCTATTTGGCATCCACACATCTTTATAGAAAGGACTGAAAAATTAACCCACAATTTACTTTTACAGAAAAAGTAATAGCTTAATAAATTGTATATTTCTTTATTAAAACAACTATTTACTTTTTAAATTTAACACATAAAAATGAGTGGTATTATTCTTCATAAAATCCTAAATAATGATACATGTGAAGTATAATAATTAGTTAATAATTAGTTTCTACATATCTTTTCACCCTAAAGATAACACAGTTATATGATTGTGAGAAATTTTAAAAATACATAAAAAGTGCTTATAATTCATCTCTGCTCTTCCCAGGTACTATGTGACATCAAGGGAGACTAGAGATATATAAGAAAAATGTGAGAAAATGTAAACTTAAAGATCATATATAGCAGCATAAAAATTAGAAACATAGTAGTGTGTGTAGAAAATAGTAGCTAAATAATAACAATTGACTCAATACCAAGTGATTTCCCCAATAGGCTACTGATGTTGCTAACAATATCTCCAACAGAATACCGCTCCTTTGGGATGCACTGGAGTGAAACATATTGAATGGGTGATATATTAAAACATTAAAGCTAGTTTGAGGTAGACGAGACTGCTTATGAAAATCAGAGATACGGACCAGGCAAAGTCCGAACCAGATTTGAGACCTATGCCAGAAAGCAGCTGGCATCCCCAGTCAGAGACAGGCACTCTGTAGTGCCAGGTACGGGCCGTGCAAGGGCACTGTGGTGGAGCACAATGAAAGAAGAGAGCTTCTGCTGCCGATGATGCTCAGTTGTTTGTGTGCTGGTCAGTTATTATCTACCACAGAAAACGTCATGTTGGTATCGAAGCCTGGGCTAGAAGATCAATGAGCTTAGGTTTAAGAATGTGGTAGCTGGGGCCATCTGCCTAGGAAGTGTGCATTTTAGCCTTCAAGTTGGTCTACAGAAAGTGGAATAGCGAACTAAAATTGCCGAGCTCATTTAAAAATAGAAGTTCAGTTTTGTGGCTTGGAAACACAAGGAGGTCAGCGACAGTATAAGATGAACAGATAATGCTTGTTACTCAGTTCTAATGAGGCACGTGGCAGCTCATCTGCTACAGCAGAGCGCCAGAGCCCATGTGTTGTGCTGGATTATTTCTAAGCCAATAGATATAAATATGTCAGCTACTAGTGTTTCGTGGTGAGTTGAATAATCTCCCTAAGCCTTCCCTCTGAGGCTCCATCTGTAACTATAGAAAAGGAAAATCTACCTTTCTAAGCCCTAGTAAGGACTGTTCAATGGAACTTGACAAATGGTTGCCCTCTGAGGACTGTGCACAGGCAGGTGAAATAATTCCTGATTTAAAACAGGGCCATCTGGGAGCAGGGGTGGGATTAGGCTTTGGTTGAGGCTGTATCTGTTTGAAAGACACGGAGGGAAATGAGAACATACAATCTCAATGCAGGCAGCAATTGCTTGTCATCTGTTCCTTTCTGTAAAACAATGCATTGCCGCGGAGAGTCACCTGGCAGACACTGTATGATGGCCCAGGATGTGTGGTTTGGGGGAACACACGATTCAGGACCCTAGAGAAAGAGGAGGCCTGTGACAAAGAGGTTTAAAACAGCCACAAAATGGGGATTTCAGGAGACAGCGTGTGAACTGTGACTGAGTCACCTACTTAGAAACTCCAAACTAGCTTACAGCCATGAAGAACTCAGGAAGACAGACAAATAGCATCTGTCAGAGAGACAAAAATCAATTTCATCAGCATTCAACAAAATTCTTTCAAGATGTAACAATGAGAGTTCCAGTTGTGGAGCATATGTAAAAGACACGTTTTACTTCTGGTCAAATTGTCAAAACAAAAGGAAATCTCCCTTTTGTGACTCAGGCTGTGAAATGAAACTGGGTTGACAATATGAACGTTTTTTTCAATCATGTGGTCATTTGAAACCAGGGGACCGACATACCAGGATCCATGAGATACTTTGATGAAATTCAAGGAAATGTTTTGGAAAGCAGATGGTATGTAGGATAGTATGAAACATCCGGAATAAAAAGGAACAGGGATGAAAACTGCGTGTCTAATGTTTTAAAGCTAGCTTTACAGAGTCATTATCAGATCTCTTCATAATCCCTACCTCCATGCAAAGCAGAAGAAAAGCAGGTGAACAACTCTTAATTATAGATCCATAATTTGGTTAATGAGCCACATTGCCCTATGGATCAGGAAATATATGTAGCATTAAGTTTTCTCTAACCCTGTTCTAATTTAGAGTGTAAACTCAGAATTCATTGTTTTCTTAGTTAACACATTTGACCTCCACACAGTTTGCTACTCTGCGAATCCAACATTTTACAAGCTCCACCCGTGGTTTGGATGCATTACTCATTACGGCCTTACTTTCTACTGACAAATGGCTTCAGGTCATAATCAGACATCAAATCAATCAGAAGGTGATTCAACTTTTCAACCAACCCAATTTTACAACATTTCTGCTGGCTGCCTGGGCTTGCTGGGAAGACTAAAGGTTGGTTCCCCTCCTACATACTTCAATGTGATGTGTGTGTTACCATAGCACCACCAGTATCATGAATTCAAGATTTGTTTGTTTAAGTGGAGCTCATGCTTTGCAACCTTCTGAAGGATCTTGGAAATACTAGAGGAGGACTTCAGTTCCTTCAGGCTCACAGATTGACATGCACCTTGGCTGAACTTTGAAATAAATTCTCCATTTATCACTGTTTCACTGCATCTTCTTGTTTTTGTTGGTCTCTCTTACAAGCTTTCTTTCTCTTTGATCAGCCCATACTGTGTGTCTATACAGAAATTTACAGAGTTAATCTACAATAGTTTTAAAAAAATTGACATGTTGGTTCCATGAACAAAAGGTCTCACTCTAGGTTTTTGAACCTTGTCTTTCTTCCCCGCCCCATCCCTTCTTCTCTCTCTCAAATAAGATCTGCACAACTTCCTAAGTCAAATAATCTACCAAAATTTAAATAAACCTATAATTTATGTTTTTATTATATACCAGAGGCTCTGAAGTTTTAATACTATAAATTGACTACAGAGTAATGTTTGTTTTTTCTTCATATTGAGATAGTTATTTGAAAAGTCAACAATTACTGTTTTCTTCTGTCTCAACCCATCCAGTCCTCTTTAATGAACTGTGTCCTATCCCCCTCCTCACATATAACACCCTGAAAGGTAATTGGAAATGAGAAGAAGACTCATCAACTTCCAGATTCCCTCAGCCTGGCAACCTGTCTGCTAAACTCAGTGATGGTTACAGGCTAATAATAGCTAATCTCATTATTTCTTTTAAGTGTTTTCCTATCTCTTTTTCTCTTGTTCCCTCTTTCCTGCTTTTTTATATTTTTGCTTTCCTTCTTTCTCTTTTAAAGTGTGTATTTTCTCTCAATTATGTAAGACTTAAGTGTTTTGTGATAGAGAAATGATGATCATATATTTGAAAAGTTCAGGAGACCACAAGGCTGCAGGGTGAAAAGTGGCTATCTGTGATAGGAGAGCAAACTGATTGGAGACGGTATGGAAGGCTTTCGTGCCCATTTAACATGGGCAGTCAGTGCTGTGGCTACATCAATGGTGATGGTTATTGTAGGCATCTAGTGGTCAGGTTTCTTGGCCAAGCACTTTAAAGCAATTACTCTGAGGTTCCCTGAAGTCTCTGCACTGACCCAGCAGCCTCCATCACTGGATTTATCTAAAATCTTCTTTGTTACAAGAACATATGAAGCATTTGTGCTTGCCCTTTAGTTGGTAATGTGGTCTTAATCCTGAAGCTCTGTTTCAAAGCGCATGAGCTTGGCATTAGGAGAGTGCTGTGCTGTGCACACTGATCTACAGTCATAGCTGAAGGATTGCCTTTAAACAGGCCTTTTTATGTCCACGCCAGAGACAAATCTTATAGTCCCAAAAGATTTCTGCTAGTTGGTTTGCAGTGTACTCTGAGCCGAAAAGTAATCACAGAGTGTCACTTAAGCTGTACTCTGGAGGAATGCTGCTAAATGTGATGCCTGTGATGACTAAGTCTTTCACAATTCTAAACCCCAAGTACCCAACCCCATTACCAACTGTGTGTTGCATAGAGAGATTTTGATTGCATAGGGAATTTGGGATATTTTGTTGCACCAACGCTAGTGATTAGATATTTGTTAAAACCCCACACTCCAAATTAACTCATAACAAAAGTGATGCATACTGCTATATGGTCTCAGAAGTGCTAAGAAACTGTGAGTGAGATGGGAGAAACAGAGCAATAAGTAGAATATTCAACAACAAAAAATGTAGCACCTATCGAGCATCCATCACACTAAACTATGTTGATTCTCTCATTTCAAACTCAAATAAATCTCATGGGGTTGGCTATTTAAGAATCAATGGAAAAGTGAAGTTTGAAATAAAATATTGGCACTGATTCTGTGATAGACTTGTAATGAAAGAGTCTGGCACTGATACTGTGACTTGGTAAATAGGACATTCAGCAACAGCCCCAAAAGTCTTCATGTGCCACCAGCTTCAAAAGGAGATTAAAAATCACTTTCCTTTATAGCATTTGATATTTTAGTTCATTGTTTATAACTTACAGTATTCCTTCCATCTGCAAGTATTTATCGATATATGATAAGTTAGATGGAAATACTTGAAGTGCTTATTGCATTGTGACATCACTCATCTAACCAATCGCCTGTGTGATGATATTTGTGTGCCTTATAAAAGTGCCAGTGCAAAATCATTTAGAAAGCAAAAACAACAACAACCAGGAAGATTCTGTCCCATGGGTGAACTGACAGGTCCCCATCTTGCTTGAGTTCAACATGAACCCTTAACTTCAATGGAGAGGCTGCTCACCTAAACATCGGAATTGATCACAAAGGCAAGGAAGGTAAGGTGGCTCTTCTCAGATCCTTAGGACAAACTTATAGGAACCTTAAACATGCCATGTGCTTATTCTTCCTTTAGATTTGGAACATGTAACATGAAGAAATGAGAACACCTGAGTCTCATGGTTCCTCTCCTTCTCGAATATAATCATACTAACATTTATGTAGATGGTACAAGAATAGATAGACTTTGAAATGTTTCAGGGGGAGTCCTGAATAGATCCTGAGTTTCACTATTGACATTACAACATCAATTTTTTATTTACTTATTTATTGCTTTTAAAAGATGTGATAAGAATTGGTTTTCTTAGAAAACATCTTTGAGATATTTGAATGAACATGTTTCTCATTTTGTTTGGTGTTTTGGTGACTTTAGAGGAAGTTTAGATTGGAAGATTGCGTGCAGTCCAAAACAATACCAGTAATCTGTGTGTTTTGATGAGCACTCAGAGCCTCCATGAGAAAGAATCTTAGGGTAGATTCTAACATCTGGTACTAGAATTTTCATTTGAACTTCCTGGCTTCTGGGAGAAGCATTATCTACTACTACAGGTTACCTCCCTTCAAACTCCACTTTTTAATTACATAATTTATTTTTATTTTATGTGTATGAGTGTTTTTCCTTCATGTATATATGTGCATCATGTATGTGCCATGTTTGGTGCCTATGAAAGCTGGAAGAGGGTATCATATTCCCAGGACCCAGAGTCACAGGTTTCTGTGAGTAGTCATGTTCTGTGCTGGGAACGAAACCTGGGTCCTCTGCAAGAGCAGCGAGTTCTCTGAATTGTTGTTCCATATTGTCAGCCTCATTAATTTTATTTTTATATTAGCTTACAGAATGGTAGGTTTCCATGTGGTTTTTGTGCATAGTTTTGGCTAATTATCCCTCTTTCTTTCTTCCATCCCCCTTCCCCATTTTTAAACCTTATCATTCCAGTATATACTGTTTACTCGCACACATTGCTAGTATACATCATCCAGTAAAGCCTCTCTCCCTGAAAGGCCCTTATTCCCTCATGGATCTCTGTGTTCTCTAGGTTGAAAACACAAATCTGAAAATTCCCAGTTAGGCTCTTCATATGAGAGAAAACAGGTATGTTTCTTCCTGGGCCTGAGTCCCCTCACTCAGTGTAACATTTGACAGTTCCATCCATGTTCTACAAGTCGTTACCTTGTCTTTTAAACCACTTGGTTATAAAATGCCATGGCGAGGTTTCCGTGTGAGCTAAGTCTCTTTGAGGCTCCAAAGTTTCTTGTGTTTGGATGTCTATGTCTTCCTCTCTGGCAAACGATATGTTCTAACTCAGTCAAATGGGTTCTCGGTAAGTTCTCCGGGCTTGCTCTCTCCTGTGGCTTCTCAGGCCATGCTTCTCAATCAGATCCGGAGTTCCTTGTGGCCTGATTGTGCTTTTTTGTTGATGTTGCACTTGGCTCAATCTACTCCTGACACTTTCCCCTGCATTTCTCATGGGGTTCATTGACCTTTTCATTTCCTGAATTCTCTTTGCTCCTTTTTATTTTCTTCAAAATTTCAATTCCCTGCTGTGTTTTCCCCATATTGACAACACTGCCTTTCATTTTGCTGACATGTTCTCCGTTTGTGCTGACCTATTCCTCTATGTCAGTGGTTCTCAACCTGTGGTGGAGACCACTTGGGTGGAATAGCTGATATCCTGCATATCAGATGCTTACATTATGATTCATAACAGTAGCAAAATGACAGTTATGAAGCGCAAAAAAGATAATTTTATGGTTGGGGTCACCACAACATGAGGAACTGTATTTAAGGGTCGCAGCAATAGAAGGTTGAGAAGCACTGCTTTCTGTGGCTGTTTCTTCTCCCCAGAGCTTGGATTGATCTTCCTGCTTGTTTCTATCATCTTTGAGGTCATTTGTCAGTTTTATTAAGAAGCTATTGAAAAGAATCCCCAGGATATTACTTATTTAAGTGTCCTTGAATTTGTTAGAGGAGGAGCTAAGTTCCTCTGAAGGGAAGAGTCAGGACTCCCTGGAGGGAGGAGCTAGTGACAATCCCTTGGCGGGGTCATGCTGCTATGAGTTCCTTCTTTTTCTCTTGTGGTTTGTGTGTCTGTGGGTCTGGATATTTTCTCACTTCATTTGTAGATCTAATTCTTCCTTCTCTTAAAGACAATCTCCAATATCACTCAGGGAGAAGAAAACAAACTGATTTTATTTGGGGCTTCTGCTTCTCCTCCATCTTTCAGGGAGCTGTGGGGCTGCAGTGGCTCACCTTGGAGCTCCCTGTTGGGTAATGTCTTTTTCTAGGCACCAAGTGGTTGTTCTATCACTCTATCGCTGTCTTTCTTAAGTTGAGCAGCTCCTTCCCACCCACCAGAAGCCCTGGCTGGGGCTCCTTTCCTGATTTGTACTTTTCTCCACTGCCTTCTACATCCGCCTCTGTCTTCCAAAGTTGCACATTTGCAGTTCTTAGCCTTACATTTCCTCCAGCATTTGAAAGATGTGTTGCTTAAGTCTTCCTGTGTTGTGTGTTTGCCAATCCTGCTTTTAATTATTTTTGCCAAGTTTATCTCTTTGTATTCTATGTGTATGTGTGTTTTCTTTGAATCTATGTAAATTCATCATGTGCAATATAGTCCCTGGGAGGTCAAAAGAGGGTATCACATCTCCTGGAAGCAGAGTTACAGGCAGTTGTGACACTCCTTTTGGGTGCTAGGAACTGAACTGGAGCCTTCTGCAAATGCTCTTAACAACAGAGCCATGTCCTCCTCCCCTGTCTTGATCCTCAGTTTCTTTTTGCTATAGTTAGTTTGATTTGTAGTGACTTACACTTTTTCAAGTTTGTAAATTAGGTTTTCCATTTGTCAAATGGTCACAATGAAAAATTTCTGATAAACTGAATGTATCCCCCACAACTTGTTATGCTGAAGTCTGATATCCAGTGTGATGGTGTTTGGTAATGGAGTCACTGGAAAATAATTTGGTGATGAAAATCAAACCCTTATGAGAAAAGAGTGTCCCTAGGAAAGAGTTAATTCCTTAGTTGTCTCCAAACCAGAATGAGGAAGCTGTTCAAGATACCAAATGTGTTAGAAATCTGATCACCAATTTCCACCTTAAAATACATTTGCTCTTTAAATATTCAGTCTTGTTATAACTGGCAAAATTGACCAAGACATTTCATAAATGTGTAATAATTTACATAGGAAAAACTGTATCTGAAGGCAGTTTATAGTATTGTCTTTGGAAATAATTATATGTGTAGGATATTAGTTAATTTATGACATTATCTTCTTAGTAGTCTTCCAAACATCATTTGCCAATAACAATTATTGTCAGAACTTTAAATAAATCACATAATAGATCAGTCTGATGGGTGGGAAGAGTGGTCCATAAGAAGTTCCTGAAGGGTCATGTATTCTGTTTGCATCATAGAAACTGGCTACAAAAGCCTAACACACATATTTAAACATGACCCGTCCTACATTGCTATTCATAAGTAGACAGTTGAACCCACAAACTAAGTCTGTAATGGTTGCCTTGAATTATGCTGCAATTTAATTTACCTATAAATGCTGCCATGGTAAGTCCAACTAAATGATTTGGAAATAGTATATTGCTAGATAAAAATCATAAGGTTCATTTTATTTTTAATCCTCCTTTTATAAAGTCTTCACAAAGTTTCTTAAAATCTCTATTTCAAAGATGTCATACTGTTATTATTTAATAATCATTGGGAAATTTAATTATAACCTTGGTATTTTATGATGGAAACTATCTGGTATCCATAAATGCTTTGAAAACAAATGGAATCATATCAGTGGAAAACATTAACTGATGGAGAATTCAAAATCCTCAGCTATAATTAAGTTCGGTGAGTAGTTTTATATACTAAACAATAATTTCTGGAACACATTAAGAGGATGGCTGGAATAGCTCACTGTCTAATTTTTCAAAGGACATTAGAAGTGACAGCAATCCTGAAACACCACTTGGCTTCTCTTTAGACTGTAAATGAAATGGACTACCAGTGGCTCATATATTTATTTAAGAGTAATTGCAGCTTCTGTTCCAGAAGTAACTCTGGCCCTATCTTTTCGTAGCCTGGAAAATAATGTGCCTTTATAATCAACAGGGGGCAGTGTTACTATAAGCTCAATTCATAATTATAAATAATATAAATTTACTTATTATTTATATTAGGACAATAGTAGGCTAATAATTTACTGAGGATTTTTGTTCTTGAAGACAGCAAGAGGGCGGCAGAGAGATGGCTCAAGAGCTGAGAACACTTTCTCTTCTTGCAGATGATCTGGGGGATTCTGGTTCGGATCCTAGCACCCATATGGTGGCTCACAACTGTCTGTAACTCTGGTTCCAAGGGAAACGATTCCACTTCTGACATCTGTTGGCTCCTGCATGCAGGTGGTGCACATACACATACACACATATACATAAAACTTTGTAGCTAGAGTTTTCCTGCCTGGCCCATAGTCAGGACAAATCTCTCTCACCTGCCAGTCCCACAGCCGCTCAGACCTGACCAAGTAAACACAGAGACTTATATTGCTTACAAACTGTATGGCCGTGGCAGGCTTCTTGCTAACTGTTCTTACAGCTTAAATTAATCCATTTCTATAAATCTATACCTTGCCACGTGGCTCATGGCTTACCGGCATCTTCACATGCTGTTTGTCATCGTGGCGGCTGGCAGTGTCTCTGACACAGCCTTCCATTTCCCAGCTTTATTCTCCTCCTTGTCCCACCTATACTTCCTCCTGCCTGACTACTGGCCAATCAGTGTTTTATTTACTGACCAATCAGAGCAACACATTTGCCATACAGAACATCCTACAGCAAAACTTAAAAAGACTATTTACAGGCCAGATGTTGGCTCCCTTGATTCTTTGTTCTTCTGTTAAGTATCAGTGTTTTTGATTGCCACCAGATGATTCACACTGAAAGTACCAAATCAATATGATGAGAGAACAAGCCATGTCCCAAAGTGACTTGTTTGTTAGTGATCATGACTATTCTCTTTTTGCAACTTAATAACATTCTGCTAGGCTTGAAGTCTTTATCGTTATGTAGCTACACAATGATAAAGCACCCATATACAGAAATTTATAAAGAAAGATGTCAAAACCTAGTTTAAGGTGGGTAGTAGGGTTGTGGCCCCATTATTAGAGTACTTGTGTAGCAAGCTCAATGCTGTGTCTGGACAGCATAGAACCACATAGACCTAGTGCAATGCTGCATACCTGTAATCTTCAGCACTTGAGAGATGATGCAGAAGAATTAGAGGATCAAGGTGATTGTAAAACACATAATGAATTTGAAGACAGTCAGCATTATGATAAACACACACACACACACACACACACACACACACAATTTACACACATGTGCACGAGCCTAGGGAATCAAAAACTAAACGCATGCTTGATAGCAACTTGCTTTTTAAAAGTCATTCTATGAGTCTCAACTATAATGTGAAAATTCCTTAGTACAAATGACAATAGGAAGCTGGATAAATAAACCCTTAATTTGAAAAATATTTGTCAGTCAAGGCCACTTAATACAGATTTAACCAGGCTGTGCTATAAGCTTTCTGATGAAAAAAATAGCATTTCAATGGATATAAAACATGTGTTTTGCTAAAAAAGAAAAAAACCTTCTGTAATGAAATTGACAAGTTCAGGTCATGAAGCCTAGTAGTCTAATCAGAAATTTCCATAAGGTTTATGTAGCGTGCCAAGCATTGCTGAGCTTGCTTGTGTGGAATTCTAATTTAGGCTGCAACATGAATTATGTTTCCATTGCTATAGTAGCAGATGACATGGGAGGCTGCATATCGTCATGGATGGAGTGAGAGCTAAGTATGCCCCTTCTGCAGAGGCAAAGCATGATCTTATCATAGGTAAAAGTGTTTTTAAAGTGGAGGCTCTATGTAGAGAAAAGAGACAAAGAGGGAATAAGAGAGGCCTTTGGCCTCGTACAATAGAGAGAAGTTGAACTCAGCGTCTCTACAACAATACAAATCTTTAACAATCCCATGTCCTTATTCTCAAAAGCAGTGGCCAAATGAGGAAGAAAATGATATAGAAAGAATCCAGCTGTGGTATTCCTTTTTAGCCCAAAGTAAATAATCATTGAGCATAAGTTTCTTTTTCACATTTTACTGGCTTTCAATGTATATACACTCATAATGAAGAACTCGTGAGTTTAAGCTTGATGTATCCTGTAGAGCTCAAGCCAACACCTCTGCGGCTCTGGAATGTGATCAAGTGGTTTATTGCACACACAATAAGGTTTAAAATGATGAAAAATTGCTCCTTTACTTGCCTGAATCTTGTTTTCATAAAAGTCATAGCATTTGATAAGCAATAGTTAAAATATCTTTTGGTTTTAGAGTTAGACCAAGCTATGGCAAACAACCACAGCCCTTTGCAATTGTTTACATTTAAGTCAAGGACATTTAACAAACGATCTAAAGTTTATTACAGCTTGGTTCTTTCTCTGTTACTTCCATAATGGTTGTAGATTTTTTCCTAGTTAGAATTAAATAATTTAAGTAATATTAGATTACACCAACAGCTCCAACACCATGAGCAACTTCCTCAGATACACTATGTGTTTTACCAGGATTTTTTTAACTCTTTATTCATTTACACTCATTCAGTAAAGATTTCATGAACAACATTTATTAAGCCCTGAGTCAGATGTCAGAAATATAGTGGCAAAAACAAGTCTGATTTTATGTCCTTAAGATTCATGAGTTTTTCAAAGTGCGTGTATAAGTATGTAAGTTATACAAGTGTGTATATAGCTTTGAGAAGAAGTATGTTGAATGAACACAATTAGCATCTTTCATTAAGAGCCAAAGCAAGCCTTGTGATTGACAAGTGAAATTACACATGAAAGACTGAATCTTACTTAAGGCAGTGTGCTTTCAAAGGCAGGTCAACACGGACTTTCTTAGGAACAACTATTGAAATTAACAAAATTTTACATCATGAAACTGTTGTTTGTACCCCTGATGCTCATTTGGGCAATTTTTTGTGCCTCTTTGTAACGGCCACTGTACCTGCTGCTCACATCCTTCTGTTTCTATGCTATATGGTATCAGAATCTGAAATACTTCTCTTATTTATTGAGTTCTGTCCTTTGCTATGGATGGTGGTGACAGCAGTTCCCAGAGGAATATGGTGTATTTGCTTACTACTCATCAGTAAGGCCTCAGTTCTTTAAAAAATGAGGCTCAAACATATTCAGAGACTGCAGATAGTGAGGAATGTTCTGGTAAAATAAAATCTTGGTGATTTCCCCAAAACAACAGTAAAAAGGAAGTTGTCAATTGTGGTCTCAGTTGTGGCCAACTATGAACTAATGAATTGCACTTTTCTGTGAAATCCCAGCATCACACCACTGAGAAGCCCAGTTTTCTTTGGTTTATTGTCACTTTTGTCTGGCATTCTCTGTCCCCTGTTTAAACCAAATATATATCATTTCAGAAGAACCTTTATACGCATTTCCTCTTTATAAAATGAGAAAAATTCAGAGACAGAAAAAAATCTTCATGTAAAAATTTCCAAGTCCAGCCTTGCTATGAATGTTGGTGGTTTCTGAGAGAGGGACTTCAAGGTTCAAGGGAATTCTCATGAGCAGATCCTACAGATAAGGTGACCTTCTTCGAGGAGCTTGCAGAGCATACAAGGCTCAAGAAGCATACAAGGAAAGAATCTCGGGAAAGTGAAAACTGGGTAGAAAACTAAAACCTGCAAAAGCAGTAAGAACGCCAAAAGCATCGTGTCTAGTGATAACAGTTATCACGGGGTTTATATTACATACCAGGACAATCAAAGAGTTATTGCCATTGCCCTCGACGGCCTCTCAGAATTTGAAGGTAAGACTCTATAGCTGCATATACCACACATTTCAGACACAGGACTGAGAAGAATTGAGCTTGAACTCATCTGGAAGTTTCCTCCACAGGGAGTAGCTCTTGCAGTATCTGAAGGTGTTATATCAACTTCCAAGATAGCAAAACAATCAGCAGTCTGACCCAGCTGTAAAACTTAGGAGCTACAAACAACGACAAGCACAGTAAGATATCTCCAAGGGTACCTCATTGGCACTTACATCATGGAGGTAACTTACAGCTGTCTGTCTGGACCTTCAAGCCATATTACCAGCCTGAAACGAATCAAACTGGGAGTGGGGGAAGACAATGACAGGGGAAAACCTAGTCCCTTCAGATTTGTTATGTTCTTCCTAGTGACAAGAGAGCCTTTGCTGGAACTTCAGTGTTCTATATTTGAATATTTTATCCTTAATGAAAGTAAGTAGGGGAATTTATTTATGAGGAATAAATCTGATTTGTGGCATGCTAATCTTAGAATTTTGTTTTGTTTAAGATGCCTGACCTAGTATTATCAATAATCTAAATATTTGATTTCAAGCCAAACCAAAATCCACCTGGAAAATCTATATGTCACAGGCTGATATGACATCACTGGTTACCCTGCTTGCTTTTTTATATCTGTTAGCAGGAAGCTCTCTCCACTCTCATATTAAAGCTGAAGATAAGCTGAAGGCTTTTCACTGGAAGCATGTAGAGATGGAAATCTCAAGTTAAATGTGGTAATACTCCCTGTGAACATAGAAGTAGGAATTATTTTTCCAATTCTGGGTCTCATCACTTACAGAAAAGGGGTAAAATTCAACCCACAGTTTTCTTCTAGAATCTTAACTAGAGGTTAGCAACTGCACTGAAGCAGCTATGTCAGCAGTGACCAGAGGGAGCACTAAAATAGAAAGAGAAGGAGCTGGGGTGGTTTCAGGCACTAAAGAGCTTCTCAATACTTGGGGAACTCTAGGGAGCCTTTGGAGCATGCACAGGCTTGCTCTGTTGAGGGATGTGGGAGCTGGGGTGTTATCCACTATGTCCTATCCATTATTGACTCAAAGTTTTTGTAGGGAAAGCACTTGGGTATCACTTCTGGACAGTCCTGGGAACTGCTTGGGATATGCTCTAGTGGCCAGAGAGAAATCTCAGAGCAAAGGTATATAGGAGTGTAGACAAATTTCTAAGCAGTCTTATTAAATATGAAACACAGAGCAAAATACAGGGGTGAAAGGTGTAGAGATCAGAGAAATAGTGATCGCCACCAACTAACCTTAGCTCGCCATGTAGCTTCCCAAGAGAATCAGCTTCTTCCTATCTAACCTGCACTTTTATTGACTTCCTGTTGTTCTGCTTTCTCATTGGCTCTTAGCCCAGCCACCTCACTTCCTCATCACTGTCTGTCTGTTCAGACCTCCAGGTCTCTATGGTTGGTACTGGGATTAAAGGCATGTGTCACCGTGCTTGGTTGTGTCCTTGAATGCACAGAGACTCAGCCTGTCAGATGATCGGATTAAGGGTGTGTGCTACCACCGCCTGACTTTTGTTTATGGCTGGCTATATGACCTCTGATCTTCAGGCAAACTTTATTTATTAACATACAAATAAAATATCATCACATAGGAGCCTCCAGGGGGAAATTGTAGGGGAGTGAAATTCTGAGGGGGAAAGTTTCCAAACCAGCAGTCTACCATTTGGGCTTATTACGATCAGATAAAAAATATCACACTATTGTGGATAAAGATGAGCTTCTCCATCAATTTATACAAAGCGGAATCTCTGCCCAGAGTTGGCCAACCCACAATGTGCACATGTATTAAGACATCATGCTGTAGTCCAAAGTAGATATATAGGTTTTATTTTCCAATTAAAAATAAAATTTTAAAGTACAAAGAAAGCATTTTCATATGTAGCTTTGTATTCAATGATCATTACTTAAATATCATTATTTTAATTTTAATGTGTCAACATTATAATTTGAATTTTGAAAGTGTTATGGTGTTTTTCAGTCATGTATGCATTTCTATACTATAAAACATATTCTTGATTTAAATAAAAAGAAAATGATACCTAATACAAAACTTAGTTATAACTGCCCAGTGGAGATTATCCTGTTTGCAATGGACCATGCCCAATACTACTACATCAATAAGATTCTGAGAAATACTACTTTATAATTAATTATAATAAAATAGAATATAAATTTCAAAATAAAAATATAAAAATAAATATTACATGAAAATTAATATTTAGAGTCCTTTCCAACTCAAAAATTTCAGTGAGGTATGAACTACAACTTAAAAGGTAAGTTTGAGCATAACAACAATGTAAATGTAAACGATTAGCATTCCTTGAGTGTGCTTAGAATAAAACAATCTAACTAAAATGCTGAGACTGCCAAGATCAGGCTGGTCCAAGTGGTCACATTGAGATAAGCGGGAAACAATTTGGCCCTTCTGCAATACCGCACATGCTAGCATCCCAAAGCTAATCAACAGAAAGATAAATATGTTTAATGAGGAGAAAGTTACTAAACTTGGAAAATAAACCTCACTAAGTAGACTACTGCATAAAAAAATAATTATAAAGCAAGTAGGAAATGGGTTGAACTATATGTAGCTGCTGAAATGGACACTAACTGCTAGAAAAGAGCTTGAAAAGAAAATTATGCACAACTTAAGTGGAGCATGGAGTAGACTGATACCTTAGTAATGAACTGAGAACTGACCCATCACAGAGGTTACTCAAATGTTTGGCATACAACTGTAACAGTTTTGCTTATTTTAATTTTAAACAGTGCCTTACTAATCTATGCATTTATTTCAGCAAAGGAAACACTATCAAATGAATTATGGAAATGACTCTTTTTAAGTCCACTCAGTGACTTTTGTTTTTAAATCAATGGTTCATTAAATATAGCTCATATGCCAGCTGTTTGAATTTTACTTGGATAATTTACTTATTTAAACTAGCCTACATAAGTATACAGTTTGATTTTTTATCAAAAATATAATTTTGTGTTGCTTAAAGAATAATTTGCTAGACAATAGTACTTAATGAGCAAAGTAAATTTCTCAGAATTTAAGATGGGTTTCCATATATTTTTTCCAGCATACCACGTCTATTCCCTGAAGAAGAAGAAATGAATGTATTTCTAATGTTGTGCATGCACTTCAAAATCCTGTGCCAGATCTCAAAGGAATATTAGAGTATACTAACATAAGTGTCAAGGAGAAGGTAATGACAGATGGTCTGTTATGCAAACACTAATACAGTGTCAATAATGATTTCCTCCACAATGAAATTACACACTTGAAGGGATACTTTTAAGGTCGGTAATGACTTGTAAAAAACTATGTTTCAGATTTAATAAGTTCCATAATTTTAAGCCTAAAAACCTAAACAAAACAAGTTTTCCTTCTCAGATAAGTTTTTAGAAGCTCATATTTGAACATCAATTCCAAAGAATACATATTTTAAAGAATAATATTTAGAATAAAGAGAACACCCCATTTAAAGACATTCGATCAGCTTCATGTAACAATACTTGCTAATTTTAAGGACATGTATTAAAGCATAATGCTAGGAATCAATTTCTTTCATTATACTAATACTGTATAAAGGTCTTTAAGACTTAACTACTTAAATTATGTGTTTTTAATTCTGTTAATATAGCTTTAAGAGAACAAAGTTATACAATCATTATAGTTTTTGCCTATCCATAGTCTTTCTCTGAATCTTGAAACTTCTGTTTTTGCAGAAAAGAATAAGACAAGGAACCTTCTCCAAGTTCCTTCTGCACTTTATCCTCTATTTTAATAATATGTGATCTACTGCTTCCCAGGGTATAAGGTGGTCCTAGAATACATAGAAGGAAATATAGAAAAATTATCACTATAGTAAGTGAATATGATCAAACTAGAGAGAGAGAGAGAGAGAGAGAGAGAGAGAGAGAGAGAGAGAGAGAGAGAATCTTTTTGTACATTTGGAAGATGTGTGTTTTCCAAAGAACCTTCTAATTGGTTTAATAAAAGACTGACTAGCCAATAGATATGCAGGAAGAGACGAGGCCATAGAGCCACACAAGAGGATATGTGGAGGAAGGGCAGAGTCATGGGGACTTGCAAGAAGACATGGAGATAAGCAAGATGAACATGTGCTGAGAAAAGGTATTGCCACATGGCAGAGCATAGATAAGAAATACAGATTAATTTAAGTTCTAAGAGCTAGTTAGTAACAAGCCTAAGCTATCAGCTGAGTATTTATTATTAATATTAAGTCTCTGTGTGTTTTTTTGGGGGGGAGCCAGCTGGTGGGACAGAATTGAGTGGTGGGACAGAAAACTCTGTTTACAAATGGCACCCAACATGGAGCACCTACACCTACATAATACTTGAGAAAGCTTTAAAAAGTTTCTAAACACACAAAATGGAGACAAACATGGCTTCCTAATCTCATGTCTCTCATGCCAGCCATGGTACAGAGACATGTCTCCCAGCCACTCTCTGTAGGTTTGAGCCACCAGCATGAGACCTGCCAACATGCCATGAGCTAAGTTGCATGGTAGATTTAAAATTTTGCTCATGTAGAAAGAAGAGATTACAGATACTCAGTAAAGACAGATCTAGATGGAAAAATCCTCTAAATGGGTTACTATGTGTTTAAAAATGTACATAGGCTTGGGAGAGAAAAGAGAAAGGGTATAAACACTCATAAAGAAGTAAATAGTTTAAAAATAATAAAATGAAATCTTTAAAGAGAGAAGTAAAATAATAATTTTTAAAAAGTCACATGGAAATGGAAAGTACACAGGAAGTCTTGAATCCTGTATGTTATTGTGTTGTCTTTAATTTTTTTGAATGCTGATGAACAAGTGACAGCTGCTAAGACACATTGAATTATAGAGGCTGTGGGATTGAACCAACCTATATATTTTATAAATGTCTTAACTTCAAAATGTAAGTCAAAAAATGTATTATGTTGGGGAGAGGTTATGCTTTTATTTCCACAGGAAATGAGAGGCTATAGATTTATTCCAGCTTGATATGGATCAGGTTTGATCAAGAAAAACCCCAGGGCTGGAAAGATAGCTCATCAGTTAGGAGCACTGGCTGCTCTTCCAGAGGTCCTGATGTAGCTGGAGAATTTCTCTCCAGCTTCCACCAAGTCCCGCCAATACCAGAGCCCACTTATAAAATAAACACACAGACTCTTACATTATTTAAACTGCTTGGCCATTAGCTCAGGCCTGCCTATCATTGTCTAGCTCTTACTCCTATATTTAAGCCCATTTCTATTAATCTATACTTTGCCACGTGGCTCGTGGCCCACTGGTACCTTACATTTTTCTTGTCCTGGTGGCTGCTCCAGGCAGTCTCTTCCTCTCCCTTCCTGTTTTCTCAATTCTCCTCTCTGTTAGTCCCTCTATACTTCCTGTCTGGCTACTGGCCAATCAGTGTTTATTTATACAGAGTGATATCCACAGCATCCTGAGTTCAATTCCCAGCAACCACATGGTGGCTCACAACCATCTATAACAAGATCTGGTGCTCTCTTCTGGCCTGCAGGTATACATGCAGACAGAACACTGTATACATAATAAATAAATAAATCTTAAAGAAAAAGAAAGTATCACATTAAAAAGAAAGAAAGAAAAGCAAACCCCTGAATATCCTGGATACAGACATAATGTAATAAGCCTAGGAAAAATACAAAACATATCACAAATATTTTACCTGCTCAAACATAAAACAAGAAATCATCTTTGGCTAACTTGTGTACACACAGTCTATACTTGTATTAATGCAGCTATATATGTTACCTTTAAAAGTTTATGGATTTTCCCACAAAGATACCCCCACAACAGACTGCTGGCAATGGTCAAGAGACAGCCCAAACTGACCTACTCTGGTGATGGGATGGCCAAACACCCTAATTGTCGTGCTAGAAACCTCATCCAACTACTAAGGGATCTGGATGCAGAGATCCATGACTAGGCCCCGGGTGGATCTCAGGGAGTCCAATTAGCGAGAATGAGGAGGGTTTATGTGAGCGAGAATTGTTGAGACCAAGGTTGGATAAAGCACAGGGACAAATAGCCAAACGAACGGAAACACATGAAATATGAACCAATGGCTGAGGGGTCACCAACTGGATCAGGCCCTCTGAGTGGGTGAGACAGTTGATTGGCCTGATCTGTTTGGGAGGCATCCAGGCAGTGGGACTGGGTCCTGTGCTCATTGCATGAGTCAGTTGTTTGAAACCTGGGGCCTATGCAGGGCTGCTTGGCTCGGCCTGGGAGGAGGGGACTGGACCTACCTGGACTGAGTCCACCAGGTTGATCTCAGTCTGTGGGGAAGGCTTTACCCTGGAGGAGATGGGAATGGGGGGCAGGCTGGGGGGAAGGTGAGGGGGGCGGGAGGGGGGAGAACAAGGGAATCTGTGGCTGATATGTAGAACTGAATTGTATTGCAAAATAAAAATTAAAAAAAAAAAGTTTATGGATTTTCATAAAAAGAAGACCAGACACCAATAAAAACAAATGGCCCAGGTGATCCAGCATCTCAAAGTGCATCTGTTGCAGTTTCCTCAGAGTTCTGCATCCAGAACAGCTTCAAGGCTTCTGGATGAGATGATTCAGCACCATAGACTACTCCAGCCAAGACTTAATCATTATATTAATTTTCTCAAGTTTTCCCCAAAGATGCCAGCCCTCAAGACAACAGGAAGTAGTCTAGAGAAAACAATGCCATCATTCCCCCAAAATTGGTTATGGATGTTTGTCATCATTTAAATGGGGTTGGTTAAAAGTTGTTATTAGTTATAGTCAGGAAAAAAATTCAACAAGGGAGTTAAATTTGAAGATCTCTTTCTAAAGGAAAAAAAGGGATATAATGTAGAAATGAAGAAAGGATGAGAAAAAAGGGTAGGTTATTGAATCTACTTTAATACCAAAAGCAAATATTAATCTCAAAAAAATTATGTTAGTGTGGATTTTGGTTTATTGAGACAGTTTGAAGTTATTTTTGCTATACCATATGTATGTTTCTATTCTTGTTCGGGGTATTGTGCTTATGCAGCCCATTTCAAATTTCATGTATAATTAAAAAATACAGGTTAGTAATTAGTCATCTGTAATAATCAAACTTGTAGTTATATTAGGTATGCTTTCATGGTTAAACAGATATATTTAGATAGATAGATGATTTAAACACTTTAAAGACCTATAGAACATGGCATTTAAAATGTTTTAATAACAAGATTTTTATTGATAGTAAGACATTTCTGCTCCTGGCAACAACAATTTACTTAAAAAAAAATGATGGGCATTAAAGAAACTCCTTACGGAGTTAGCTTTCTTTATGGCAAAAGGTAGCCAGTTGGGAAAAGAATGCCCTTGCTTCAGTTGCCAACAGTATACTGTCCAAACTGTACCAGAAGGATGCAAAAGAAAGCAACTGCCAAACTTGCCAAGACAAGGTAGGACAGTTCTTCAAAATTCCCTGCTTCATAAAGAAAGTCTGTCTGATATAATAGGCCTATAGGCCAAAGATGGATAGTACTGCTACTGCTGCTGCTGCTATTTTTAAAACTTATTTTTTTTCCACCAGAAGACCTAATAGGTTGCCCACAGACCTTCTCTGCTCTCTCTTTTCCCGAAGCAGACCCAATCCCTCAGGTTCATTCTTAGCATTTCAACAGAACACCATCTGCATCCTCTCTTAGGCTGTCTACACTTCCTGTGGATCCCACAGACCAGCCCCTCTTGGCCTCCCTAACCTTCACTCTTCCATTGGGTCCTAGACCCCAACTTTGGAGTACACTCACTGCTCAACTACAGGTCATGCCTGCCCAAAGACCAGGTACTCTGTCCCCAGACTTTCTCTGCTCTTTCTGTTCCCTCAGCAGAACCAATCCCTCAGGCTCCTTTCTCCCAGCTGCAGTCTCTCCTCAACCCCTCATCCTTTTCTGAGCCTCTTGTAAATCCCATAGACCACTCCTCCTAACTATCTAGAAATCAGCACCTAGACCTATAATCACCCCAAATCCAGATACCTAGATGCAGAGTAAAAAACATAATCAATAACAGCCAGGTCAATATTTCTCTAGTAGAGCCCATCTGTCCTGCCACAGGAGGCTTAAATAGTCCAACAGCTGAAGTGCAAGATAAAGGCAGTAGTTCTCAACCTGTGAGTTGCAACCCTATTTGAGGTTACAAAGGACCCTTTCAAAGGAGTCACTTAAGACCATCCTATGGTTTATAATATTAGCAAAATATTATAGTAATGAAGTAGCAATGAAAATAATTTAATGGTTGGGGGTCACCACAATTTGAAGAAATTTATTAAAGGAATGTAGCATTAGGAAGGTTGAGAACCATAGCCTTAAAACTAGGTATATGAAGATCAAAGAAGTTGTGGAAGAGGAAGTGAATAAATCCCTTAAAGAAATCTAGAAAAATACAAACACTTGAAGGAAATGAATAAGTCCCTTAAAGAAAGTTGAGGGAAAAGCAAAGAAAAAGTTGAAGGAAATGAATAAAACTGTTCAACACATGAAAATGAAAATAGAACCAATAAAGAAAACACAAACTGAGGGAATTCTGGAAATGAAAAATTCAGGAATGCAAACAGAAACTACAGAGACAATTTTCACCAAGAGAATAAAAGAGATAGAAGAGAATCAGGCATTGAAGATGTGATAGAAGAAATGGATACATCAGTCAAAAAAAACATTAAATCTACAAAATTCATGACACAGTTTATTCAGGAAATCTTGGACATTATGAAAACACCAAACCTAAGGATAATAGGGAAAGAAGAAGAAGAAGAAGAAGAAGAAGAAGAAGAAGAAGAAGAAGAAGAAGAAGAAGAACCCAAGCTCAGAGGCCCAGAACATCTTTTCAACAAAATCATGGAAGAAAATTTTCCTAATTTAAAAAAGGAGATGCCTATAAAAATATAAAAAGTATTCAGAACATCAAATAGATTGGCCCAGAAATAGAATTCACTTGATACATAATAATCAAACAGGAAACACAGAGAATAAAGAAAGAATATTAAAAGCTGTGAGGGAAAAAGACCAAGTAACATATAAAGGCAGACCTATTAGAATTATGCTTGACTTCAAAATGGAAACAGTAATAGCCAGAAGGGCCTGGGCAGATGTGTTGCAGATTCTAAGAGACACCGATGCCAGCCTAGATGACTATACCCAGCAAAAATTTCAATTACCATAGATGAAGAAAATAAGATATTCCATGATAAAGTCAAATTCAAACATTATCTATCTAAAAGTTCAGGTCTCTAGAAGGTGTTAGAAGGAAAACCTTAAAGTAAGTAGGTTAACTATACTCATAAAAAAGGAAATAAATGATCTCAAATCAGAAAAACTAAAAGAAGGGTAATACACAAAATCACCACCACCACCAGCACCAACACCATAACAGGAATTAGTATTGGTCATTGGTGTTTCTCAATATCATTGGACTTAATTCCCCAATAAAAAGACAAAGACTAACAGAATGGATGAGAAAACAAGATCCATCCTTCTTCTGCAACCAAAAAGCATACCTCAGCATCAAGGATAAACATTACCTCACTGTAAAGTGTTGGGAAAAAAAGTATTCCAAGCAAATGAACTTAGGAAGCAAGTTTAGATATAGTCATTCTAATATTCAATAAAACAGACTGTAAACCAAACAATCAGAAGAGATGGAAGGACATTTCATACTCATGAAAGGAAAAATTTACCAAGAAAACATTTGAATTATTAACATCTATGGCCCAAACAGAAGACCACTCACTTTTGTAAAACAAACAAACAACAACAACCAAACACTGCCATAGCTTAACCCTCACCCACTGATAGTGGGAGATTTCAATATTCCACTCTTATCAATGGACAGGTCATCCAGACCAAAAGTAACAGAGAAATGCTGGAGCTAACTGATGTTATAAACCAAATTAATCTAACAGATATTTTACTGAAACACACACAAAAAATATACCTTCTTCTCAGCACTGTCTAAGGAACTTTCTCCAAAATTGACTACTGAGACACAATGCAAGTCTCAGTAGATACAAGAAAATTGAAATAGCGCCCTAAATCCTATCAGACCACAATGGATTAAAGTTGGATATCAACAACAACAGAAACAGCAGAAAGCATGCAAACTCATGGAAACTGAACAACTCTCCACTGAATAAAAAGTGGGTCAAGACAGAAAGAAAGAAATTAAAGACTCTCTAGAATATAATAAAAAAAAAATACACAAAAAACCCTAACTTATGGGACACAATGAAATGAGTGCTAAGAGGAAAGGTCATAGCGTGAAGTGCCTACATAAATAAATTATAGATATCTCATACTAGAAATGTAACAGCACACCTGGAAGAACAAAAAGAAGTAAACATACTAAAAAGGGAGTAGATGGCAAGAAATAATCTACCTGAGGGCTGAAACAAGTAACGTAGTAACAAAGAATACAGTACAAAGAACCAATGAAACAAAGAGTTGGTTCTTTGAGATAATCAAGACAGACAAATCCTTATCCAAACTAAATAAAAGACAGAAAGAAAAGCCAAATTAACAAAATCAGTAATGATAAAGGGGGTGTAATTGCAGACACAGAGAAAATCCAAAGAATCATAAGGACATACTTTAAAAACCTGTAGTCCATCTTATTGGAAAATTTAAAAGAAATGGTTAATTTTCTTAATAGGCACCACCCATCATTGTTAAATCAAGATCAGACAAACAATTTAAACTGATTTATAGCCTCTAAGGAAATAGAAGAAGTCATTAAAAGTCTTCCAACCAAAAAATCGCCTAGAGCCAGATGGTTTTATTATAGAATTCTGCCAGATTTTTAAAGAATAGTTAATGCTAATACTCTTCAAATTATTCCACAGAATAAAGACAGAAGGAACATTGCCAATTTCATTTTATGGTGCCACAATCACCCTAATACCGAAACCACATAAAGATTCAACAAAGAAAGAGAATTAGAGACCAATTTCCCTGAACATAGATGCAAAAATACTCAATAAAATACTCAAGCAAATCCAAGCACACATCAAAAAGATCATCCACCATTGTCAAATAGGCTTCATCTCAGAGGTGCAGGGATGGTTCTACATATAAAAATCATTCAATGTAATCCACTATATAACTAAATGGAAAGGAAAAAATAAAGCCACATGGTCTTATTAGATACTAAAAAAGCTTTTGACAAAATCTAACACTCCTTCATGATAAAAATCCTGGAGAGATTAGAGATACAAGGGACATTCCTTGTACCTAATAAAGGCAATTATACAGCCAACATCAAATTAAATATAGAGAAACTCAAAGCAATCCCACTAAAATCAAGATCAGGTTGTCCACTCTTCCCATATCTATTCAATATAGTACTTGAAGTTCTTTCTAGTTAGAGTAATAAGACAACAAAAGGAGATCAAGGGGATACAAATTGGAAAGGAAGAAGTCAAGGTATCATTATCTGTAAGTGACATGATAGTATACATAAGTGACCCTAAAATTCCACCCGGGAACTCCTACAGCTGATAAACTCTTTCAGTAAAGTGGTTGGATACAAGATAAACTCAAAAACGCAGTAGACTTCCTATATACAAATGACAAAAGGACTGAGAAAGATATCAGGGAAATGACACCTTTCACATTAGCCTTAAAAAATACAACACATTTTGGTATAACTCTAACCAAGCAAGTGAAAGACTGATATGATGAAAACTTCAAGTCTCTGATGAAATAAATTGAAAAAGATATCAGAAGTTTGAAAGATCTTTCACTCTCATGGATCAGTAAGATTAACAGTAAAGATGGTCATTCTACAAATCTCCAGATTCTATGCAATCCCCATCAAAATTTCAGCACAATTCTTTACAAACATTGAAAAGATAATTCTTAGCTTCATATGGAAAAAACAAAAACCTAGGATAAACTATCCTGAATAAAAGAAATTCTGGAGGTATCACCATCCCTGATTTCAAACTGTACTACAGATCTGTAGTAATAAAAACTCATGGTATTGGCATAAAAACAGACACATTTATCAACAGAGCCAAATAAAAGACCTGGACATAAATCCACATCCCTATGGACACTCGATTTTTGATAATGAAGCCAGAAATGTACAATAAAATGAAGAAGGCATCTCCACCAAATTGTGCTGGTCTAACTGGATGTCCACATGTAGAAGAATACAAATATCCCGCACAAAACCCAAGTTAAAGTGAATCAAAGACCTCAACATAAAACGATACATTAAACCTAATAGGAGAGAAAGCAGGGAATAGCCTTGAAAGTGTTGGCACAGGAAACAACTTCCTGAACAGAGCACCAATAGAGCAGGCACTAAAATTAACAATAATAAATGGGACCTTCTGAAACTGAAAAGCTTCTATAAGTCAAAGGACACGTCAATAGGACAAAACTGCAGCCTACAGAATGGGAAAAGATTTTCATAAACCTCACATTGGTCAGAGGGCTGATAGCTAAAATATACAAAGAACTCAAAAAATTACACAGCAAAATACCAAATAATACAATTAAAAATGGGGTACTGTCTAAACAGAGTTCTTAACAGAGGAAACCAAAATAGATGAGAAACACTTTAAGAAATCTTCAACATCTTTTCCTTAGCCAGTAGAGAAATGCAAATCAAAACTACTTTGAGATTCCATCTTACATCTGTCAGAATGGCTAAGATCAAAAGCACAAGTGACAACTCACACTGTAGAGGATGTGGAGCAAGGGGAACACTCCTCCATTGCTAGTGGGAGTGCAAACTTGTATAGCCACTTTGAAAATCAAGACGTCTGTTTCTCAGAAAATTGGGAATCAGTATATCTCAAGACCCAGCTTTACCAATCTTGGGTATTTACCCAGAAGACACCTCATCTTATTACAAGGACACTTGCTCAAGTACATCTATAAGAGCTTTATTTATAAAAGCACGAAACTGGAAACAATCTAGATGTCCCACAACTGAAGAATAGATAAAGAAAGTGTGGTATATTTACAGAATGAAGTATTATTCACCTGTTGAAAAAATGACATCATGAACTTTGCAGGCAAATGGATGGAAATTGAAAAAAAAATCATCCTGAATGAGGCAATTCAGACCCAGAAAGACAAACATGGTATGCACTTAGTTATAAGTGGATCATCTGTAAAGTAAAAGATAATAATGCTCTGGTCCACAGACCCAGGGAGGTTAAGTAACAAATGAGGGCTTAAGGGGGACACAAGGATCTCCCTGGGAAGGGTAAATGGCTAGACTTGGGGTTGGCGAGGTTGGGAAGTGGAGTGAACAAATGGGGGGAGGGAGAAACTACTAAGAAAAAGGAATGGAATTGAGGGGCATTTGAGGGATGAGATGGAAACCTAATGCAATGGAAACTCAATGGAATCTACAAGATTAACCTTAACAAAAGCTCCTAGTAGTGGGGTCATGGAGTCTGAACTAGCTATCTTCTGTAACTAAGCAAGACTTCAAGTGGAGGGATTGATGTACCAATCCAGCCACAAAACCTTCAACTTATAGTGTGTCCTACCTGCAGACTGTTCTGGGACCAGAGGCCAGAGAGACTTCATCTAGCAACTGATGGGAACAGAAGCAGAATATCATGGACAAACATTAAGTGGAGTTTAGGGAGTCTTGTGGAGGACTGGGAGAAAGGATTGGAGGAAACAGAGGGGTCAGTGACACCATAAGAACACAACCCACAGAATCAACTGACCAGGACTCATGGGGGCTCTCAGAGATCAAAGACTCTGCAGGGTCCAGACCTAGGTCCTCTACATATAAGTCATGGCCAAGTAGCTTGGTGTTCTTGTGAAATACCCAAAAGTGGGAGCAGGGTCTATCTCTCACTCCTTTGTCTGTTTGTGTGACCCTTTTTCTCCTACTGAGTGGCCTCATCCATCCTGGATGTGATAACATGTGCCTGGTCTTATTGTAGCACATTTTGCCCTTCTTGGTTGATATATCTGGGAGGGCTGCTCTTTTTTGCAGGGAGAAGGGCAGAAGACCTCAGGGAGAAACTTGCATAAGGGAAGGAGAGGAAACTGTAACTAGAATGTAATATCTGAGAGAATAATAAGCAAAACAAACAAACAAAGAAAGAAAAACAAAAACAAAACAAAACAAAAAGATGCACTGAACCTAATAGAAAAGAAAGTGGGGAATAGCCTTCAATGCCTTGGCATAAGAGACAATTTTCTGAAAACACTGATAGTGTAGTTACTAAGATTAACAATTAATAAATGGGACCACATGAAACCCAAAAGCTTATGATCAGCAAAAGACACTCTTTAAATTCTTCTAAATCATAAAAAGAGACAGCCTACAGAATTTGAAAATTTTTTTACCCACTCCACTTCTCATAGAGGACAAATATCCACAATAATAAATAAGTCAAGAAATTAGATATCAAAAATCAAATAATCCAATTAAAAATGTGATAGAGATCTAAATGGAGAATTCTCAATAGAGGAATCCCAAATGACTGAGAAACCCTTTAAAAATGTTCAACATCCTTAGCCATCAGGGAAATGAAAATAAAAACTACTTTGAGATTCTATTGTATACCTGTCAGAATGACTAAGATGAAAAACACTAATGACAGCTTATGCTGGAGAGGATGTGGTGCAAGGGGAACACTTCACCACTGCTGGTGGGAGTTCAAACTTGTACAGCCACTTTGGAATTCAGTATGGTGGTTTCTCAGAAAACTGGGAATCAATATACCTCAAGATCCAGCTATGCTACTCATAGGCATATACACAAAGGATGCTCCATCTACCATTTGTTCAACTATGATCACAGCAGCTTTATTTGTAATAGACAGAAACAGGAAACAACCTAGATGACCCACAACTGAAGAATGGATAAAGAAAATGTGGCACATTTACCCAATGGAGAATTAATCAGTTTTTTTAATGACATCAAGAAATTTACAGGCAAATGGATGGAATTAGAAAAAAAAATCACCCTGAGTGAGGTAACCCAGATCCACAAAGTCAAATATGGTTTGTATTCACTTACAAGGGGACATTAGCTATTAAATAATTGATAACCAAGCTAAAACCCACAGACCCAGAGAGGTTAGGTAAAGAGGGCTCTAGGTGGATACGTGTATCCCCCTGTGAAGGGAAAATAGAATAGATTTGACAAGTGGACTGGTGGTGGGTATGAGCAGGAATAGGAGAAATCAGCCCAAAGGGGAGATAGAATGGAGGGAGAGAGTGTGGGGAGAGATGGTTGGCTCAGAGAGTCCTGTGGAGATCTCTAAACAACCCAGGATGATGCTAGAACAGAGGCCCCATTGCTGAGGACAATACCCACACAGCTCATTGATAATGGAGAGGTTAAGCAGGTGTTTGCCTGTAGCCTTTACACCTATGACCTAGTCTTTTTAGTGCTAGAAGGTACTCTGCAGGCTTCTAAAAGAGAAATGTGGACATCAACCCAGCCACAAAACCTTTGAGCTACAATCTGTCTTGCCGGCAAGATGTGCTGGGGCAATGGCAACACAGAACTTGAGGGAGTGGCTAACCAATGTCTGATATAACTTGAGGCCCATGCCATAAGAGGGAACCCATGCTAGACACTGCTTGGATGGCCAGGAGCTGGAGACTGAATAACCCAAACACCAGGGTACAACCAAAAAGAACCGGTCTATAAGTAAAACATAATTAATGAAATCATTCCTAATGATATTCCTTTATACTCTTAGATAGATGTTTTATCCAGTTGTCACCAGAGAGATGTCCTGTAGTAGATGGGAGCAGATGCAGAGACCCACCAAACATTATGTGGAGAGAGAATCTAAATTTGAGATATCCATTGGGTCCCTCCCTCCTCTTGGAGCTCAGGGAATCCCATGGAAGAGGGGGCAGGAAGATTATAGGAGTCAGAGGGGATGGAGGACATCAGGAGAACATAGCCCACCAAATCAATTAAGCAGGGCACACATGGGCTCTCAGAGTCACAGAGACTATCATTCTGCATAGGGCTGCACCAGGTCCTCTGCATATATGTTATGGCTGTGAGCTTGGTGTTTTTGTGGGACTCCTAGCAGTGGGAGCAGGCGGTCTTTTACTCTTTTTCTTGCTCTTTGGACTCTTTTCTTCCTATTGGGTTGCCTTGTCCAGCCTCTGTATGATGGCTTTTGCCTTGTTGTATTGTATTTTGTTTTGTTATGTTTGGTTGTTTTCTCTTGGTGGTCTGCTCTTTTCTGAAAGGAGATGGAGAGGAAGTGGATCCAAAGCAGAGGGAAGGTGGGGGAGAGCTGGGAAGAGTGGAAGGAGGAAAAACTGTGGCAGGGATGAATTGTATAAGAGAAAAATCTATTTTCAATGAAAATTATTTATTTATTTTTATTATGTGTACATAGATGTTTTGACTGCATGCATATCTGGGTGATTACGTCAAATCCCCAGGAATTACACACAGGGGGGAGCTCCATGTGAATGCTTGGAATTGGACCTCAGACCTCTGAAAAAGCAGCCAGTGCTCTAAACCACCGAGTCATCTCAGAATGTAAATCTTTAAATTATCCTTTAGTGAATCTGGGGACTTCATCGGGATCCAGTTTTATCACATGGTGTCTGCTTTTTCCTTCCTTTCTACCTTCCTCCTGTCCTTCCCTTTTCTTTTTTCTTTCCTTTTTTTTTGTTAGTTTTGTTAGAGATGTTCACTTCTTGTTTGCTACTTCAAAGAAACAACTCTTCAACTCTTCATTTGACTGATTTTAGGTATTGTTCCTTTAGTCTGTTTCAACAATTTTTGCGTTGATCTTTATTAGGTTTGGATTGGTCTTAATTTTCTAAGTCTTGAAGAACATCATTAGGTTATTTGTTTGATAACCTTATGATTTTAACATTACCACTTATACCTATAAGTTTTTCTCTCAGAACTGCCTTAGCTCTATCTCAGTGTTTATGGAAAGCTGTACTTCAGTTTTCACTGGATTCTAGAAATCAGTTAATATTTTCCCTCCTTCTTCAGTTACCCATTGCCCTCATTTGTGTATATTGTTTAGCACTAGCATATTTGTGTATTCTCTGTATTTATTTTGCCATTGATTTGTAGTTTTATCCCACTGTGATCTGATAAGATACAATAAATTATTTTCATCCTGATATTCTCCATTTGTAGCAAATGTGGCCTGTTTTACACAAGGTTCCATACTGACTAAGAAGAATCAATACACTATATGTTGTGAATGGGATATTCTGTATGAATCTCTTAATTCTACCTGAATGTGGTATGATTTACCTCTGAAGTTTCTTCATTGATTTTTAGTTTAGACAACCAGTGTAAACACACACACACACACACACACACACACACACACACACACACACTATTAATGACTTGGGACTTATCTATGCTTTTATATCCATGAATGTTTATAAAATTGTGAGGCCCAACATTCAACCTGTATAATTATTTTATTTTTAAATCAATTGCTCCATTATTATTATGTCCTGACATTCTTTATTTCTTCTGATAAACTTTGGTTTTAAGTCTGTATTATTAAATATTTGAAAATTTTGCCTAATTTTTTTTCCTTCCATTCACTTGCTAGATTGTCTTTCATGATTTGGATTTCAGTCTGTGATTTTTCTCTTCCAGTTACATCTGCTTTTTAAAGACAACAGACATTTGAGTCTAATTATTGCAGTTTCTTTTTGTATAATGTTTTTCTTAATTCTTACAGAATGTTATGGGATGTACTTTAACCATTTTCACTCTCCCTCAAGTTCTCCCAGATACCTCCCCACCTCCCTACCCACCCAATTTAGGGTTTTCTCTATCACTCTCTCTCTCTCCCTCTACTTCCCCTCCCCCTTTGTATCTTATCTTCTGGACATGAGGCTTTCCCTGGAGTGTGGTCCATATGCCAAGTGTCATAGCATTTGAAAAAAATATATAACACAACAGTAACAACAACAATCAAAACCTGACTCTCCCGGCAGCAATCAAAACTGCTCAGCTAGGGCGTTTTCATTCATGCCAATCCCACCCTGCTCCTCTGTGCTTGCAGCTTGTCAGGAATCAGCTTCTGCATCCCTGTTCTTTTACTGTTGGGTGCTGGCACTAAATCTAAACAGCTGACGCGGGCCCAGGATGGGCGTCCCATGTGTGCTCTGAAAACACCAGCCCTGTAGCCTGAGATGGGTAGCTGGTAGGAAAGCTTGCCTTAGCCTTGGCCCTACGCAAATCCCTTTAAACCTATATTCTGAAATGTTTCATTGCCACTCACAGAAACTTGCCACAGCTCCCTTGCCCACCACCCTTTAGTACCACAGTGGCAGGCGACATAGCGGCAGGTGGAGGATGCAGGCTTCTGGCATTTAGCCAGCTTTTTCCTCCAGCCAAAAAGCTCTAGGACCAGGATCGTCCACCCAGAACTCCCACAGTCACACATCTGCCGGCCCAATTTAGATGTTCACGCAAACTGTTGAAGAAAATAAAGATTTAAAAATACCGTAAAGAGTAAACGCTGCTTAAATTATAGTAACGACAAATGCAAAAAAGGGAACTACAAGTATCAAAGACATTTTTTAAAAAAATGAGGGTATTGGAGTGGGTTCTTTCTGTGTCCTCAAAAAACTGAAGAACAAAAATGACATGCACGGGATTGGACTTACGAATATTTGTCTTTCCCGTGGCTTACGCTGCTGCCGAGCCTCTACTGGACAAGTGCCTCCTATCTACCAGCGAAGTCTTCCCTTTCTTTTCTGCATGCCAGGGACCTCTGCTGGTCACTCTTAGCTCTGTATGAGCCCGGTCACTGTCCTCCACCTCCCCAGAACGTGTCCAAATCACCAGAGCATACCCCCAGGGTAGCTATTGTTTTAACTGGAGGTGTTTCCCAAGTGCATTGGAAGGGAAAGAAGCAAGGATAGCCCTGAAATGCGTACAGGTGGAGAACTTGTATAAATCCATTCAAGGCACACTGAGTACTGATCGCTCTGCTAGGGAATTGCAGTTGGGATATAAAGTCCACTGCTGAAAGTTCAGAGTTAGAAATCCCACCAGCACTGAAACTCACTTCCGTAGACGACTGCAGAGGTTGATCCATTCACTGGCCTAAGAGGCAGAGCTATCAAAGTGTCAAACAAACGGAAACACATGAAATATGAACCAATGGCTGAGGGGTCACCAACTGGATCAGGCCCTCTGAGTGGGTGAGACAGTTGATTGGCCTGATCTGTTTGGGAGGCATCCAGGCAGTGGCACCGGGTCCTCTGCTCACTGCATGAGTCGGCTGTTTGAAACCTGGGGCCTATGCAGGGTCCCTTGGCTCGGCATGGGAGGAGGGGACTGGACCTACCTGGACTGAGTCCACCAGGTTGATCTCAGTCTGTGGGGAAGGCTTTGCCCTGGAGGAGATTGGAATGGGGGGCGGGGTGGGGGGAAGGTGAGGGGGGGGGAGGGGGGAAAAAAAGATTTATGCACTCAAAAAAAAATAAATAAAACAAAGTAAAATAAAAAAAAAGTGTCATTATTCTCAGTTGGTGAGGACTTCTTCTGGTCATGGAGGGGAGGGCTGTCTTAACTATGTAATGCCATGCCTGCCTCCTTTTTCCTGTCACCTGCACATGTTGCCTTGCCAAAGTCAGCTCTTCTGCTCCCCACAACTGCCTCATTTGGACTTTCCTTCTCCTTGGAATATGGCAAGCCAAACTTACCTCCCAAATCTGTGGATGTCCCTTCATCTCAGGCTCTGTGGGTAGCTTGAGATAAGTTTTTGACAATTGACTATTCCTCAAAATGATGTCCAGGTACTGACCCTGCCAGAAGGATCATTGGATCCAACACATAACTGTAAGGTTAAGGGTTTTCCCTGGGGAACAGCACTGCCCAAATCTAGCCTGGCTTACCTTATGGAAGTGGCTGCTTGATTTTTGCCCTCTGCCAGGCTGACTCCAAGGCTGGAGCCGTGTCCATCATCCCATCACTCATACGTCCTTTTCAGATATCTCCCACTTCCATTGTGGATTCTTCATGTTCTTCCTGTCATTGGAATAAAATTCTTTTTTTTTACATGTTGACTCTGTCCTTCTCTAGGTCACAGGAGGCAGCTGCTAGCCTGCCTATCTTAGGGTATGTTTCCTATCATTTACAAATTACTCACAGTAATTTATTATTCAAAAAAGAAAGGTATTTCTTTTCTTTTTTAAACATATATCATACAATTCATAGAAAATTGAGTGTCTTCTAAAGAAAGCACATGACTTAATATTAGTGTTAATTTTAAAAGAAAACAGGGACATAGGAATGAACATATATGCTTCTAGGTTTTTCTTTGTTCCAGAATAAGCTACATAAAATTAAATAAATTTTGACTTGCTACTGCTAAAGAGAATGATGAATATTTTAATGTCTTTTGTCAATACTTACTGTTTAGTAAACTGACTTTTTAGCATTTCACAAAAAACTCAATATAAAATATTATAGTGATTCAGTCATTCCAGTTTTTGAAAAATATTCCTTTTATTTTAAAATTATTGCATAATTGCACCATTCTCCCCCAAACTTCCCACATACTCCTCCTTGCTTTCATTCAAATTCATGGTCTCTTTTCCATTCATTGTTGTCATATGCATATATACATATGTGTGCACATCTTGTGTATATGTGTATATAGTTCTAAATGTGTAATCACAACGTGCTTAATCTGTATAATGTTACGTGCATATATGGTTCTTCAGGGCTGACCATTTGACATTAGATAACTATTGTGTGCTCTTCCCTGGGGAAGACTGCTTCGCCTGTCTCAGCAGCCCTTAGCTGTCCGTTGTTCTGTGTAGGAAAAGGGTCTCATGGCCTTCTCCAGTCCACTTTGGCATACCCATTGTTATTCCTGTTCAGCTCGTGTTTAGATACCACCCTTCTAGTTTTTCTATAGCTTTTACACTTTCCACGGGATTCTTGTTTTTGTAAGATACAGGGGAAATGTCGTCAACTGTAAAAGATATATTGGTACTGGCTTTACGAATAGAAATAAAACCTTATTCTTGCCAAATATTTTAACATTTAAAAGTCTTGGCTTTACTACTGAAATGATATATGATGAAACATATGACACTTGTAAGGTATTTATTGCTGCCAATCTAATTTCTCTATCAGAAACCTCTTGTTAATAGGTGTGATTCTTTGACATATTGAATTTGGCCTCACTCTTCAGTGGTTTCAGTTTTATTTATACAGTAGAGTAATGAAACTAACAGCATATGTTGAATTAAAATAAATGTTTCCATAGCCCATCTGATAAACACAAACCTGTCTGATTCAAACAAATGTCAATATGTAAAAGTTTTCTAGAAGTCCCTCCCCTGTCCCGAAGGACTTTCTTATCAAGAATATGTGAGTCCATGCCAGCTTAATTAGCTGACGGAGAGAACATAAGAATTAGCAGGAAAACATTCCTCCACAATCACAAGTAGTTCCTCAGAGAGATGACACACAGAGATTGGACTCTGGTCAAATTCTGTTCAGGCTGGGTCAGATGCAGAAGGAAGACACAGAACAAAACGAATCAAAACATAAAGTTGCTATGTGGTATATAGAGTCCAGCAAACCCACAAGCTCCTCACTTTCTCGGGACATTTTCAATGTGATATGCCATGTTGATCTTTAGAAATCAAAATTGATTGACCGATATGGTCCTATGTTTCGCTTTTAATTTTGGTCAAAATTGTATGAATTTTTTAGTTCATCTTGTCAATGTTTCTACAAGTTGCTTTGTATTTAACTTAGAGATTTAAACACACGAGAGAGAGAGAGAGAGAGAGAGAGAGAGAGAGAGAGAGAGAGAGAGAGAGAGAGAGAGAGATTTAGTTTTACCTTGGCTATATTAGATATTGACATTTTCTTTCCTCTTCCTAGGTTTAAAACAGAAAACAAAATCAAAGGCGCCTTTGCAGACAGGGTATGTGGTAAACAACTTGTCTGGAGTTCAAGAAGAGATGTTCTTCCTTCACGAATTTTATAGTCTTTTCCCATCTGTTGTGGATTTTGTCAGCAATTTCTGTTAGAAATTCCGAATTTTCTAAGGCCAAGATATTCAAAGGAAAAATGCCAGGAGACTAAATAAAAGAATTCTTTCAACCTTAAAGAAGTGATGTATTGGGAAAACTCAGAGAAGAGTTGGAAGTGAAATCTTGGATTGAAAGAGTATATAAAACATTAGAACTTTCCTACAAAGTGGGGAAAAAAAACTAAGGGGAATTTTTATAAGCCGGTTATTCATAATTCCTTTATATTTTCTCCAGAAAGCTCTTACTTTATACATGTTTACTTCTCTCGCTCCCATAATGCCTTTTTGCCACCTGAGTTTATCTTCTGATCTTCTGTTTGGCTAAATAGAGAAACAAATGCTGTTCCTCATTCTCTTGGGGAAGATTCTTCCTTGTGAGAGAAGCCTCACACATTTTGATTTGCTTTTGTGGGTTTAAAGTATAGGAATTAAAACTTAGAGGGATAGAGAGAGGCCTATATGCCTTTTGGATTTAGCCACACAATTCAGGATTTAGCATGGCCTTTACTGAACCCAATCTTCAGCTGCATTGGCTTCAAGAGTACTTGGAGAACTTTGTTCAATACTGCTTAGTTAGACCCAGTTTTCAATATGTTCTTGAGCATTCGAATGTTTTCAGGTTTCCCAATGGCCTAAAGTCACTCTAAATGTTTTGTTTTTCTTACTTAATACTAGAAGGTTTTCCAGTTTTTCTTATCCACCCCTTGTTTCTTTCTCTGTCACACACAGTCACTTCCACACACATACATTGATACTGGGTTTCATTATTTAGCCCAGGATGGCCTCAAATTCACTCTCTCTGCCTCTCTTTCCTCAGAGTGCTGGGGCTGGAGAGGAGCACCAATGTACGCGGCAGCCTCTTTTACATGTTGACTACCTGAATGTCCTAGTATTTCATGAATTAGCACGGTGTTCCATTCATGTTTACATTAGTGATAATGCCGTTGTTTGCAGTTCTGCTTCACTGAACTCTATTTCTTTCTCAAGCCTTTAAAGGCTGCCTTTGAGTGGAGTTGCAGGAAAAATTGCTGGCACTATTTTATAAAATGCTTTAAGGACGTCAAACTGTACACTAAGTTATTACTTTATAATATTTAAATGGTGAGCCATATAGGAAAGTTACATGTTGTCACACTTAGATTGATGAATCTGTACACTGAAAAGTGTCATGTGGTTAAAGTTCAAAGCCACCTACTACATTAGACAGTTGCTGTTGTATTATATGAGGTATTTAGTTTTGTGGCTAATGATTCATCAAGTTTAGCAAAGTTTACATTGCAAAACGCATGTGGACGGTCTTTAGTAAATTAAAGAAGAGAAAGAAGACTCTAGCCAGGTCACCTCACCAATTTGGAGCTAGGCTTGTGGTCGTATCTATAAAGCCTAACCAGTCCTTAAACCCATTGCTAAAAGCAACTTACCGACAATGTGTGTCGTCTACAAAATGGATAAAAACTCTAGGTGGATTACTATTTATCTCAAGTGAGTCTTTTGGTACTATTCTCGATTATAAAGCATTTTAGCACTCTTAGATTTTACTTTTAATGTAGTACAAAATATTTTTATATTTACCAGAAGAATATAATTATTCCAAGTTATATTTTTTTAACCTTGTATCCTAATATTATTTTATTTAACGCTCTACTAGAAGTTACTGTGATGGTATACACTGTGGGAACCCCTTTGCATCTATCTTCCATATGACCGAGGTAGTAGATGTACAGAGAAGACAATTCAAGAATGATATTCCATTGATTTGATTCTGAGAATTTTTAATACTTATATAAGCTGAGGATTTAAAATATTCTAACATAAATAAACCAAACACCCATGAAACATACGAACCGTAAAAAGGAAGCCACCCTGAACTGGAGAATGAGTTTCCTTCTTTTCAGTTGTAATTCTCTGTAGCATTAACTTTCAGGGATGAGGTATATCTCTATGCCTGAAGAATATATACAAAATTATAGTGGACATTTAGTTTTAAAAATTCAAATATTTTGTGAATTAATATTAAATATTAAACCCATTTTTAATCACAAAATAATTAATATTTTAATCAACATCACTTTAAATCAGATTTATTTAGATTAAACTTCAATTGTAGTCTGTGGACAAGTTACAAAATAGAAGTTACTCACATGTTCCTTTCAATTTGTCTTTTAACTTCTTTACATAGTTTTCTTTTGCATTTTTCATGTATGGTATTCTCTTCTGGCCCTTGGTAAAAAGGTGTAGATGTAGGAAAACAGAGAGCACAGATGAATCAACAGTGTTATTGGCAACAGATGATCAAAATATGAATTTGATTTTCAGAAACTGAGATAACCACACTAGCATCTCAATAGTCTTAGTAAAGTAGAAAATGATCAGAAAAATGGTGTCCAGGCAATAAAGCTGACAGAGATCACAATTAAATGATAGCTAGGGAAACAGTATGCTCTTTACTTTGACTAATCATAGAAGAAATGAAATATTCATGATTTCACACTTGCACAAACAAATCAGTAATGGATAAACTGTCTTAACCCTCCAAGCAAGAGTTTCCCAGGTATGCAAAAATAAGGAGATTGGCAATTTCCCTCCGCAAAAATTGCAAGGCATAAAGGATAAAAACAACCATTTCCATTTTATAGGAATTGAACCTGACATTGTAAAATATTTTTGCCTGAAAAAGTTGAGGTAAGAATGGCATGAAAGCTGCATTTCTTGCCTGAGGCTGTTACCATCCTGATTCCCAGCCCAGTGACTGTAGATGTGATAGGAGGAGAGGGGCTGTGAGACCCAGCTGCTTGCTCTTTGGGGCAAAAGAGAACTCACTCAAATTGGAACAGTGAACAGCAGCCACATTTGATAATACTATTGTAGACTTGATAACATGTTCATTATGAATAAGCAAACAAATTCTTGCTAGTGTGCATATATACAAAGCCAAGACCTAAGGACTCAAGCCAGTCACATGCTCTTGGTTCACCCTGAGGCTGCATATATGTGTAGAGAAGCCATGGAAGATTCTATTGGAGTAGCCAGGGCCAACACAGGGAATCTGAACTTGAACATACTCCTCTATCCGCACAGAGTCCATTTGGTGGCATAAAAAAGCTGATTGGCCCCAGATGCTTGAACACAATGTTTTTCTAATCATCGGCCAGTGACTGAAATCTGTACATGGAGAAAAAATTCTAGAGATCCAGATTTAGAAGCCAAAATAAACTCAGTAGTAACATCAGTGGCTATACACCACAGTAGAAATAGATTTTGCCAAAATGAGTATCTGAAGAAAGAAACCAGTACATTAACAAACAAAACAATGATAACAATCACCTTGAGATAGGGTAATAAGAATTCAGAATTGTCATAAATGTTACTTAAAATGCCAAGTTTTCCAGGAAAAACTGTGAGTCATAAAAATAATTGAAAATGTATTGTATTTATTTTCATTAGAAAGAAAGAGGGGCGGTGTGGTAGGGAAAAAGAAAGTGAAAATGCCAAGCGGTTGGCAGAATGTCACTGCAGGGAAAATGCATGCCTCCAAGTCTGATGATATGAGTTCAATTCCTGGAACCCAGAGAAAGGCTGAAAGAAAGAAGTAACTTCATGAAATTGTCCTCTTAACTGCGTGCCCTAGATCTTGGATTTAACAAACAAAATTTTCAATACAATTATAGGTAAAACTCAATGATATATAAAAAAATTAAAGGAATCCATGACAATAATAAATCAATAACAATTCTTATAAAATCCAGATTATTTTTAAAAATGGAAATGATAGCATTGAAATGCCCTAGAAACATTTTTTTCTTAATGTATTAATAGCAGATACAGGGTGAAGATAAAAAGGAAACATTAAAAGCCATGAATGTAATTATTCCTGATGATCTCATCTGAAATCTAAAGAATAAAAGGAAACTGATGAAAAATCAAATGATATCACAGTTTAGTTGGAAATAGAAAAGCACTAAAATAACCAAAACCATGTGAAAAGGAACAAGGACTGCAGGCTTATACTGCCTCATTTCAGAACCATAAGTAAAACCTTTGCTTCAGGAGATACTTTCAAGATGTACAGAAATGTCACTGACTGGGACAAAATGTCTGAAAAATGAGGCTTTTCACTATGTATGAAAATAATAGTTTCAGTTTAGTAAAGCAAAGAAGTAAACCAAATAAAATACATGCAATTAGACATGTCAACAGCAACACATATATTAACAGCAACATACATAGACACACATTGTGTGTGTGTGTGTGTGTGTGTGTGTGTGTGTGTGTGTGTGTATTAAAGCCAGAATAATACACACATATACCCTAGGGAACTTATAACAATTGTGAGAGGGATAAAAATGGGAAACATTTAAACTCCACCTACTGCTTATAGGACATAAAACTGAACAGCCATTTCCAGAAATAGTTTAGAAGTATCTTTAAAACTTATTTAAACACAAAGTGACTGAATAAGCAAAATTCCACAAGCACTTTATCAAAATCAATCAAAACATGTTCACACAGATGTGTGCGTGAATGCTTATAATAGCATTACTTGTAATACCCAAGCCGTGGAAACAGTCCACATCCCCATCAGCAGATGGGTGGATGAGCACAGCATGCCGTGCTAGGACAGTGAGATACTATTACACAAGGAAAGAATGAATTTTAACAGGATTATCTCAGAAACACACCGACCAGAAGAAGCTAATTCAAAACATTACACCCTGCATCATCCTGCTTACACAAAATATAAAGGGAAGGGGAGTGCAGAGAGACAGAAAATGCACTCACTGTCTTGGTTTCAGTGTGGAAGCAAGATGAACTCTAAGGATGAGGACAGAGAGTGGAGAATCTGCTTGGTTGGGGAATGGGGTTTTAAAATGTGATTGTGATGACCCTTGCAGAAATCTACAAGTCCCCTAAAGTCCTGACTTGCAATGGTATAGCTGTGCACACTGTAATTCACCACACTGTTAAAAACAGACTGTGCTGGTTTTGACATATTTGATACTACCTTTTGTATCTAAGCCTTTGTAGCTCATCTTTAGGGAATCTTAGTTCATTCACCATTAAAATTAGTTATAAATACTGAATCCAGCTTCATATGGTTTAAATGCCTGAGAATTCCAATATATAAGTGACGTTATTCTTAAAGAGTTCTTTTTCTCAAGTATTTACATTTTTTCTTTTATGTGTGTGGGTATCTTGGCTACATGTGTATTTGTGATCATGTATCCCTGGTACACTCTCAGGTTAGAAGAGGGCATCTGATACCCTGGAACTGGATGCATGGGTGGTTGTGAACCAGTGTGGACACTGGGAACTGATCTCCGGTATTCTACAAGGGCAACAAATGCTTTTAACTGCTGAGTGACTTTCCCAACCCCTTGTGTGTGTATTCTGTACTTCAGTTTCTTAAATGGTGCATCAAATAAAACATCTAAGAATATTTAAATGGCATAACAAGTATGTTTATAATGGGCAATGAAAAAAATGGCATGAAGTTGCTTGTTTGGGAGTCTCTGGGTTCCCGCTGAGCAAAAACTCCAAAGGAAGTATCCTACATCCAGAATTGGGCTTTAAGTTTGACAACCAATGGCTTCTTGGAGGTGACGTAACTCGCATGCAGGGAACTTCTTTTAAGGTCTTCATATACATTTGTGTGTTTCCAGGAGAAGCTTACAAGACAGTAGCCTTCATGTTAGTTTTCTCCGCTAACCCTTCCTCTGCCTTTCTTCACACTTAAATCTTCCTTAACCCACCATTATCTCTTTCCACTCTTTACCATCTGTGTTCTACTATCTTTCTTTTCTTTCCTTCCTACCCACAATGACCCCTTTCTATATTTTTTGCTTTTTTTTTTTTTTTGGCTTCTGCTTGTACTCCAAATTAAACACACAGAACTTAAGATTGAAAACAGAATGCACATATGAAAAGAACATGTTTTCATCTTTATAGGTCTGGGTTACCTTAAAAGATAATTTATTCTACTTATATCCATTTACCTGAAAATTTCATGATTCATTTTTATAGCTGAATAAAAATTCATTATTATAAGTACCATGTTTTCATCATCCATTTATGGTTGATGGACATGTAGGCTGTTTCTTTTTCCCAGCCATTGGGAAGAGAGCATCAGTGAGCATGGCTGAGTCTGTCTTCAGAGAGAGGTAGATCCCTTTGGATATACACCCAGGAGAGGGAGATCATGTGGTAAATTTATTTCTTTTTAAAGATAATTTTGATTTCCATAGTGGCCTCATCAGTTTTCACTCCCACCAGCAGTGAATTAGTTTTCCCCTTTCCCCACATTAACAGCAGCATTAATTGTCTTTTTTTTTTTTTAAAATCTTAGCCATTTTGACTGTGATATGGGGGAATCTCTAAGTAGTTTCCATTTAAATTGTCCTGCCAACTAAAAATGTTGAACACTTTAATAATAAATCTTAGCTATTTGTATATCTTCTTTTGAGACCTCTCTGGTCATTTCCATATCCCATTTTAAAATTGAGATGTTTGGTTTCTTTTTTCTTTTGTGTGTATATGGTGTGTGTGTGTGTGTGTGTGTGTGTGTGTGTGTGTGTGTGTGTTTCATGGGGGAGGTTCCCCTGGTATAAAGGCATCACATGCTTTGATCATAGGACACCTAAAAAAAATCAAACTAGTCCTAAGCTGAAAGCTTCTTCCTGGTTGCTAGCGTTTATAATTTAGAAAGGGCTATGATGCTGGAGAGAACTATATGTCCAACTATAAACACTATGAGCTTTAGTAATGACTGGCCTTGGAAGATTTGCTCATGAGTACAGTAGCAAATGATTGTTATGGAGTCTACCAACTGATTTCTGATTAGATTTAAGGTCTATTCCATAGGAAAAAAAATAATGCCTGGTATTAGAAATCTCCCCCATGAACCCATAGCTGGGGAACTCTTAGACCTGCAGAGTGAAACAACTAATACTTTGTTAGATGGACATAATACCGAACACCTTCTACATGCTATAACAATCTTGTTTACACATACAGACTACGAAACTGCCTGCCACACTAGATGTGCCAGCTTGTGCAATAGTAGCTTGACTGCTATGGGAGTAACCAACCACTTTCTGTTTGGATTTGACTCCCACTACACAGGACAGGCTCTGTAACTGGTACTATAAATCCACTCAAAAGCCTGTTACATATAGATGTATGTGCATATTACATACATGTGAGTGTGCATAAACATACATGCATACATATATATCATGCAACAATAATAATCAAAGAAACAGAAGTTGTCAACTTGAGAGTGGAAGGGGATATGGGAAGGATTTGAAGGAGGGTAGCTGGGGGAGGCTGGAGAGACAAAGGGAGGGGGAAAGTGATGTCATTTTATTTCAATTTTTAAATAAGTAAAATATAAATATTTGCAAAGGATCTATGGTTAAAAAAATGCGTGACTCACATTATAAGACAAAGAACCTCCAAAAATGTTGTTAAGTTCTGCATTGACTACCGCTGGAAGTGGAATCTACCCTTAAGAGTGGTTTTCTTCCCCAGTGAGATTCCCTTGGAGAAAACTATTTTTTTTTTCATTTTCAAGTGGTTTTATCCATCGGAGATAGCATCTGGGTTAGAGACAAAGGCTCTAGGACCCCATCTGGTACAGACTCCTGCATGCCCTGTGCATGCTGCCTCAGTCTCTGTGAGTTTATATGTTCATCAGCCCAATTTTGTCTAGATAGCCTTGATTCTTTGGTGTCCTCCATGCCCTCTGGCTCTTACACTCTTTCTGTTGCCTCTTCTGTGGGAGGCCCACAGAAGTTTTTTAGTGAGATCTGAGCTTGTTTTACCCAGCAGGGCTGCATTAGGAGATGGCCTGAACACGTGCATGGTTACTAGGTGATTGGAAGGGTCTGCACTTGGCTGTGCTAGGGGAGGTCTTTGTTCCATCCCTTGGAATTCCTTTAAAAAGCCCTTCAGAAGAGACAGAAGGGGCCGGTGAATAATGATCCAGGCCCTCCTGAGGCTATCCTGTCTTTCTATCTGTCTCTCTCTCTCCCCTCTATATTTCTATCTAAACCTCTTATCCCTCACTCCTCAAAAGTATTCTTTCTTCTGCTTTTTGGTTTTGTTGCATTCAAACTTGTTTATGTTTATTTTATATTATTTTATTTTTATTATTTCCTAGATGGCTGTTTTCTAAGGAGACAAAAATAAAGGTTTGGATCCCCATGCAAGGGGAGGTAGGGAGGAACCAGGAGGTGTAGGTGGGAGGAGAAACTGTAATCAGAATATATTACGTGAAAAAAGTCTTATTTCAGTAAAAGAAAAAAAAAACCTAAAAATTAAAAACTTAGTTAATGTAAATTGGATAATGTAGCAATAAAAATAATTATGGATTTAACCAAATATCTTTCAAATGTACCCAACATATGTTATTTTGAAATTTTCCTTGAAAGTAGAGTTTTCAATATTTTTTGCTTGACTCTTAAAGTGACAGTTGTTCTTGAAATTTTACAAATGAACTCACTCCAGAACCTCAGCAAGATTTGAGCTAATGTTCACTACCAATCTAAATTTATTTACAAATTATGTGTTTTATTTTCACAGCCTGTAATTGACCATGTCAGGCTGGGGAGGCGGCTCAGGGGCTAAAGTGCTTCCTATGCAAGAATGAGGACCTCAGTCTGAATCTCCAGAACCCGCATAAATGTCTGCAATGCCAGTACTCCTGGGGCAAGATGAAAGGCTGCCACTGGAAAACCTGTTTGAGCTGGTCAGGAGCCAGTTTGGTGAAGACAGTGGTTCAACAACAAAATGAACCTTGCCTCAAACAAGATGGAAGTGAAGACAGACACCCGAGTGCATTCTCTGTCCATCACACGCAAGCTGTGACATGTCCACTCTCATACTCACCCAGGAACACATCCTCCCTACACACACACACACACACACACACACTTCTACATACACAGATACACAAAATAAATTCATATCTTCATATCTTTTTTTTTTTTTTTTTTGGTTTTTCGAGACAAGGTTTCTCTGTGTAACTTTGTGCCTTTCCTGGAACTCACTCTGTAGATCAGGCTGGCCTCAAACTCACAGAGATCTGCCAGCCTCTGCCTTCCAAGTGCTGGGATTAAAGGCGTGTGCCACCACCGCCCGGCATACTTTCATATCTTATCTGTAGTTTTTTTTTTCTATCATAATAAAGTCCTATATTCTAGTTGGATTAAACAACAGAAATTTATGTTCTCACAGATGTGGAGCCTCAAAGTGTGAGATCAAGACAAAAGTAGGGTCAATTCTTCCTGAAGACCATGAAGAAAGGACGCTATGGAAGCCTTTCTGTGCAGCATACAGGTGCCAGTTTGTCTGAGTCTCCCACTTGTCTTCCCTCTACAAACTTCTTATTATAACAAGATGGATGACCTTAACTTGATACCTAGCTAATGATCCTATTTCTAAATGCAGCTACCTTTAAGGGATGCACAGTTAGAGTCTTCAGTGAACATTTTTGAAATGAACAGAGTTCAGCTCATAATGTATATACAATCACATTCATACTTAAAAACTTAAAGTTCTTGGAACTTTAGGGCAACAGTAGACAGTATCTTCATGCTTGGAATATGGTAACATTTCAATAACATTGAAAATTCATCCATGCATGGTTTTTTGTTTTCCTGAGAAAAAATGTGTTCATTATGGAGTAGTGATAAGCAAGAGTCCTGAACAAAACAGAAAATAAAATCTGAGCCCCGTCTTAGAGCAAATTCAAGCATCTCTCACTATAATAAGGCAGTCAGCAGTCACCAAGACAGCCAGATCCAGAGCTGCAACTATCAGTTTGGGGTTGATTTTGGAACATGACCAAGCTGTAACTTCATTCCTTTGACTAAAATATCAGTCACACCCAAGTGGAAAATACAAGGCCTTATAGGTAAAAACATGCTAGCTCCCATCTCTGTGAATTCCAGATCCAGAGAATTCCTTCATCTTCCAGAAAAAAAAAATATTTAACTTAATTTTTTAATGCTTGCAATTATAGTAATAAATGCATCTAATAAGAAAATTGTATTTGGGAAGTACACCATATTATTGGACAAATTTTTATTTATTTTTATTGAAAATAGATTCTTCCCTTCTACAATACATCCTGACCACAGCTTCCCCTTCCTCCACTTCTCCCAGCTGTCCCCTTTCCCCTGATCCATTCCCGTCCGTTTCCCTTCAGAAAACAGCAGGACTCCAAGAGACTACAACCAAATATGACAAAACAAGACACAATCAAACAAGGCTAAGGTCCCCTGTCTGCATGTTATGGCTGTTAGCAGACAATTTTTATGTGAGATAAATGACATTGGTCACAGAACAGTCTTGCCCTACAATTTTACTTATTTGAGAATGAGGTGTTAATTAAATTTTTATTACTTATAAAAGATGACACCAAGTAGAAATAACAGCAAGGGGCAATGTCTAAGTGGCTAAATTAATCTAAAAGAGAGGGGAAAGCCACTTATGTGCCCTTTTATTAATGAGAAGCCTACAGTATGTTAAATATTAATTTTTAATGGGCAAATATATAAAGGAAAAAGTAAAAAATATTAATTCAACTTAATCAGATCTGAGGGAATAAATTGTAAATTTAACAAGGGTACAGAGGTGTGCCCTTTTGTTGTGTACAGTGATTTCAGAAAAGCTGAGAGCTCGGTGGTGAAGAAAGAGTGAGGAAAAGATTAATTCTTCGTAAGAAACTGCCTGGGTGCAAAAATGTTTGACCCATAAACAGGTTGCATTTTTTCATGTTAATCCAATCAAGGCCTGTTATTCCTTGATTATCCTTATAATACTTTCAAACATAACATTATTAGCAATTCTATGCCTAATTTCAATTTCTGACAAATGTTATGAATTACAACATCCAGCAGGACACATGCATTGCTGTATGGCTTCCTAACCACACCAAGGAAATTCCAACCGTTTAATTACCTTCCACGTGTTTCTAAGAGTTTAAAAGTGAAAGTGAGCTGGAAGGGCAGACAGCTGGAGAAGAGGAACCATAAAAGAAGAGGCAAGTGAAATGCAGTAAACCTAATCTCGAACACAAATGCACACAGCTGTGCGGTCTTCAGGCACCAGAGAACCTGTCTGCATGTAACACAATATTAAAGGAAAACACTCTGGTTCTCAGAAGAAAGTTCCTCAGTTCTTTTTCTTTCCATTTAAAAATAAATCCTGGACCACAAGTCATAGGATGCATTCAGAAAGGCTTCCCCTGACAGATCGCTGTCCTAACAGATGAGGTGAACACAAAAATATCAATTTCTGCATCTAACCCCAACTGTTACCAGATGGTAAAAGTGTTATCAGCTCTTAGGGTATATAAAGGTTGGGGGAAAAAACACAATGCCAATGTTTGTGAATATACATTGTAAATTCTTTAAAATACCTTGTTATCTTTTATTTATCTGAGTAAAGCTGAAATTATCTTCTAATTTATGGGCTGCTGAAGATTTGTGAAATAATTGAATGAACTGAAATCTGAGTTTTCCTCGTGGCTAATATTCATTTTAGGTAATTATCAAAGTACATGAAAACTATGTATTTTAAGTAAATAATGTATAAATAGATAGGGCATTTAGGTTCTTGGCATTTTTGTGTCAAAGATTTCTAACTCTCATAGAACAAACCTACAGATGGGTGAGTGGTGTAAGTTCAGTCTGTGATAACACATTATTTAGCTGGTGATGAGGCTTTCATTATCTTCTAAGTTCCAGACATAGAGTTTCTTATCATTTTACCCTCGAAAGACTGAGTGATAATTGGGAATTTCAGACTTATGGAGTATGAAGCTAATTCCTATCACCTTCGTTGTTGAGCCACAGAAACTACAAAGTGTTACTAAAAATAATATTAAAGTCTCCAACATTTTCTCGTGGCACACCAGCCAACAAGCCTAGAAGATGTCTGTGGCTGTGGGCAGCCAATCTTTAGGAAAGAGGAAGGGGCTTTGAGCATTTGGAGGGAGAACTGCAGTCATCATACCTGGTTGACGTTACCTGCATGGGTTGGGAGAGGATACTAGTAACTGTTTCCACTCTAGTGGACTGATGTTTATTTCTTTCCTGCCACATACCATGGGTACATACAGTACATACAGATGTCACGATTCTGGTTTCAGGAACCACAGAGGTTCTCCTGGCGTTTGACATCCATCACACAGTTGTTACCTAGCTCCTTCCTTATCAAGGACATCTTTTCCTTTCACATCTTGCATTTGGATGCTTTAAGGGACTTGATGTGCCCTCTCTGAGCACATAACAGTGTCAGCGCATGAAGAAGAGCAAATCAGCATCTGTCTATTCTTACATATTCAACCATCTGCCACTTGATCTTCTTTCTTATAAGCCATATGAGGGAAAAAGAAGAAAGAAAGAAGAATAAAATTTCACACACTGGTGCTTGCTTTAGTATGTGGACTCTTAAAGGACTTTCTTTTGCATTTAGGTAGAAAACCAACTAGAAATAAGAATTTCTTCAAAGCAGAAGTATTAAGAGATCAGCGTGGGGAAAACTGGGGTGGGCTGGGGTCAGAGAGGGAGGAGGGGAGGCCGGGAGTAAGAATATGGGGGCTACACCGAAGGTGGGACACACTGAGGACACGCTTTCCCGTCCTCCCCACAGCTTATTACAGAAGAACTTTCCCACTGAGCTGAGAGCAAAGCGGGAATAGAAAGCAGACCTCAGCACTGATGAAATCAGAGGCAGGAAAGGCAAGAACCACCAGAAGAAAGAAGCAGAGCTGGGGCGTAGCTTGGCCGCTAAAGTCCTCACTGTGTAAATATGAGGACCTCAGTCCCGTCCTCAGAGCCCGTGTAACAAAGGGCGGACATCAAAGAATCCACTTGTAATCTTAGTGCTGAGAAGACAGAGACATGTAAATCCCTGGGGCTCCCTGGCCAGCCAGTCTAACCTCATTGGTCAGGTTAGGCCAGAGAATAACGCCCTCCCTACACCTGAGAAACAACCTCTGAGGTTGTTCTCTGACCATGCGTATACACAAACACACACACACACACACACACACACACACACACACACACACACACACACACACACACAGGCACGCATGTGCACCTAATACGTAAAAGCATGCAAATACACACCTCATACAGAAGAAAAAGGAAATATCTCCGACAGTCTGGAAGTGGAGCTTCAGTCCCTACTTCAGACTCCACTTACATCCCCATCTCCATTTTTTCCTAGAAATCAAAGAATAACGCTTCAAGCCGGGAGGTCTGGCACCAGTCTTAAGTGCTAATCAATCACTTAAAAAATATTATTTGTACACTTCATACATATATAAAAGGCATCAGATATAGCTACCCCTCACTATAACTTTCCTACTGCCTTTTAAATATAAAAGCAATTCAGAAATCTTACAAGCTATATTGTTTTGTTTCCCCAAATATTAAATATGTTTTGAGGATGCTTACAAATTAATGGGCACTTCATTGGAAATATATTAATTTGTCTATATATTAAATTATATATTACAATAGGCTGATTTTTATGGTAAGTGGTTTAACATGAATTTTGAAATCAAGCAATAAACTGTGACAATTATAGAAATCACCTAGAGCCAAAGCAAAGCAGCATAGTTTTTTAGTGTATTAATTATCCTGATAATAGACTTAGATTTTCTCTTTAATTTACTAATGAAAGCTAGGATCATAATTTTACTCAATTTATATCAAAGAAATTTTTACTCAATTGCATTTTCAAATAGGAACCAGAAACAGTTTCTAAAATCGTGCCATAAGACATCAGTTATAAATTGTGTCTGCTAACATGTTGACTTAAATTTTCCTGGTAATTGTGTAAGTCTTTTCCATAAGACTATGATATTAAGGATGCTTCTTTGGTTATATTACATGAAAATTAATTTTCTGAAATCTACATTTATTGTTTTAAATGACAGCAGTATGAAATTTTCCTCCAGTGTGAAATCATAAATCTAATAGTTAAGAAGCTCCTGGAGTATAATGCCAGCAGTTGTATCTGGATCAGGACACCAGTGGCACTGGAAGCACATGACACCCTTTAATACAAGTGTTGTCACACATGTCCATGAGAAATTTATGGGTAGACCTTTTAGCTCTTGTCTTCCATGGACAGCATGTTTTGCCTTCTAGAACGGAGGCACTTTGTTATCAAAATGTAACTCAAGTCTCTAGGATATGATTACATACTTAAGGCACGAAGAATTAGCAATGCTTTCAGCAGTCCCTGTGGACTAACTTTGGCCTTACAATTGGTCGAGAGGGGTGGCTATCCCAGTAATCATCCTCACATTACATTCCAGAGGCGAGTCATCACTATACCCTTGTTAAATTTATTATTTATGACAACAGTGAGGTCTTATGCTAATATTAACTGGACAACTGTATATAAATGTGTCATTTAAAATGCTTAGCAAAGAAGGGTAAGAGTGAGTCTTGGTCTTACTGTTCACCCAGAAACAGCTGACAATTTGGCAGCAATCTGTGTTATGTTGAAATTTCCTAATATTTCTTTTTATATTGTTTCCTAATGGGGCGACTTTCGAACTTAAAAGCGAATAAAAAGCATACTTTTCAGAATAAGTCATTTAAACACTAAAGAATAAATATTAGTCATTTAGTCATTAAAAAGAATCTTGATGAAATTATGTTTATGTATAAAGGAATAAGACAAAATGTAATCAATGCTCAGGTGAAAAGTTTAACACAACCAGCGAAAATCCCCTTTCTCTGTTTAAAGTGCATGGTTTTTCTCAAGACTGCACAGGTATTACAGATAGCCTTTGCACATGTTTAAAATCCTGGTGTGTATTTCTGATGTGCTTAACTTAATCTAATGAGTATAGAGTTTCAGACGAAAACAGAGCAGGTTGTAGTCTTTGGATAATTTCAGTCTTCCCTGATTATTGGGTGTTCCTGTATGGAACACCTGTAAATCACATCATGGCTGACACGATTTGCTTGTGCACTAAAGGAATACCATTAACATATGAACATTTTACCTATTGTCTGATCATCACAGCAGTGTGCTTCATTGTTTCACATGACGCATGCTCCTTCATTGACATACATAATCGTTCAGGTGATTTTTATGATTATCCTCTTTCAAACACCAAGAAAAGCACTGCAATAATATTTTAATAATCAATACATTATATCCATTACTAATTAACTCAAGAGAAGAAAGTAGTATGTCACTGGTGTTGTAAATAAATCTCCTCTCCAGTCTCACATGCTGGTAACCCAATTTGGAGCAGTTCAGCTATTTGCGACAGTGATTTCTACTTTTTTCGTTAGCCTATTTCCAGAGTTTGTATCCCTACTATACCTGAGTTCTAATTACCCACAAATTCAGGTTATAATCACCAAATTAGAATAAGAGTGTTTCATACAATCTGGAAATCTCTAATACTAAAGGGCTACAATTACCATGTTACCTATGCTGACTCATTCAGATTCAGATGTTTACGACCTGCAGCCTGCAGGCTACACGCATCCCAGATGTCTGTGAATGTTGCCAGAAAAATTTGTAGATCACACCATGTTGCAATATCAATAGGTTGGACATCCATCTAGGCATGCCACTGGGAAAATTCAGATCAAACCTATTTTGAAATTTCATCTTACTCAAATTATAATGGCTAAAATAAGATAAAACCAAATTACAACACATACTGGCATACATATGGGGAAACAGAAAAACGTACTCAGTGCTGGTGGGAATGCAAACCAGTACAGCTACTGTGGAAATCTGTGCGGCAGTTTTGTAAAAGGCTACACATATTTCTACTGTAAGTTCTACTATAGTGCTCCGGGCCATATTCTCAAAAGATTCAATATCTTACTACCAGGGGACTTGAAACAATGCAGATGTCTATCAAGAAGTGAATGATACACTTATAGAATGTAATTTTATTTAGTTGTTATGTAAAATAAAATTATGAAACTCTCAAGTAAGTCAATGAAGATAGAAAAAACATTATAAGTGAGATAACTCAGATGCAAACCTACAAATGTCACACATGCTTTTATTTCTGAATTTTGGTTTCTATCTTTAGATATGTATGTTTAATATGGAATACCCACAGAGGTCAGAAAATTAATAAGGGTCCATTTGGGAGATACTTCAATGGAGGGGACATAGAAAGAAGTGGTATAAAGGAGGAAAAGAGAATAATGGGACAAAAAATGGTTAAATGTGGTAAGGAATGGGAGGGCAAGGTTGGAGGGAACATGGCAGGCAGGGATTGTAACTAGCACCAAAGACCTTTTGAAAAAGTTATATGAAAAGAGACTACTGCAGAAGATACATGAAATACATATACATATATAAAACATTTAAATGGGGTTACCCTATAAAAAGGAGACAATACCTACAGGAAAAACAACAAAAATCCCAGTGCTGGCAATAGTTTACCACCTTCAGAGTTGTTAGACAGTAAGTCCCAAAGACTCCTCCAACCCCCAAACACTGAAGGCTACTACCACTCTTTGCTACCCTCCAGAACTTTATGGTAAGATTCTATTACTGAAGATACCACATACTCGAGTCACATGCAGAACACTGGGAAACCAAGCTTGGACTCTCCTGGAAGCTTCATCTCCCATTGGCTAGCTTTTATGATGCTAAAAGGTGCTATTTTTGTAGCCAAAAGAAAAAAGGTGCTCATCATACTTACCGAGATGTAAATCTTTTGAATTGCAACACTGACTGACCTGTAGAGGAATGCATTTGGGGCCTGCAGTGATGGGTGAGCAGTGAAGAGAACTTGAACTTGTTGCTTTTGCAGAGGACATTTCTAGCACTCAGGTAGTTCACAGCCATCTGTAACTCCAGTTTCAGGGGATCCAATAACCTCTTCCAGCCTCTGGTGGCGCTGAACATGGACATATGCACAAGTATACATATGGGCAAAACTGTCACACATAAAATAAAATGAATAAATCTAATAAAAATGAAATAATTTTGAGATGGTATGCCCACTAGTGCAATAGTGACAACAACATTATTGAAATAACCAATCAGCTTATGAGTGTATGTTAAAGCCCACTCTACAAGATGGAACCCATACTTGGCACCACTCTCAGAGGCAATGACCTGTGCATAGATAGGCTCCAGGGGAGGACCTACTCTGCTAAACGGACATAGTACTGGACTGACTTCTAATGACTTATTCTTATATTCATAGATTAGTGTATCTCCCAAGCCTCAGCAGAAAAGTTTCTTTTTCGGAGACAGTGATTAACACAGAGACTGACAATTGATCAAGGTACAGGGCATGCGTGACTATAGAGTGCTAAACTCAATAAGTGGCGTATCTATATCATACTCCTGCTCCCAATTCCCAGGAATTATCCTGAAAGATAATGTGGAAAGATTGCAGCAACCAGGGGCTTTGGATGACTACAATAAAACAATGTTTTCCAGACACACCAGACAGCTACCCAGTGAATTCATAGCGCTGTGATGTCATGCACAAAACCTAATCAGGATTGACTCAGATGACAGAATCCCATTGGGGGCAGGAGAGAACATGAAGTCCCACTGCTAACTGAGGAGCTATTGGAAGTTGTAGTTATTGATAGGTGCTGGGAGAAGTAGACCTAGGGTTCTTTTTTCATTTGTTCTTTTTTATTTTTAAATGGTGTGACCCCTGATAGGTGGATCACACTCCAGTAGATGGCCACACATCCAAGAATATAAAGGTAGCACAAATTGAACCTGATATGCTTAAAAAAAAAGAAGACAAAAAGGTGGGTATGTATGGAAGGAGTGCTAATCCTGAAGGGGTGAAATAGTGAATATAATCACTTCTTTTTCAACAAAGTTTAAAACTACGAGAGTGATTGTTGACCTACTAGCATAGCTGTTAGCTTAAATGCTTTAAATCAGCTAAGTATTTTAAAATAAGGACACTGAAAAATGTCTGTTTTCAGAAAGAATTCCTTTTTTTGAAACAAGAAAACCTTATATTTTTAATTCACATTTATCAACTATTTGGTATTTTAATAATTCCTTTTTATCAGCTTACCTTTTTATGATGTTTTCTGGAATTTTACTTTTTCACCTTAAGTACATTTATTCTATCAGTTAAAATGGATCTAATATTTTCTAGAATTTGCAACATAGAATCATGGTGCAGAGATTCATTAATGAATTCCAAAATATTAGCTTCTCATCCCCAGTCCAAAATGTTGTGATGGAACAATCCTGGGCAAATTGTCGTTGCTGGTTCATTTCAAGTTCTTCTTCACTAGAAAAAGTGTGAAAGACTAATGTTACTGTATGTTACTAACACTGACATTTGTCTCATAATGTTTTAAGACTTTAATGTGTAAAATAGCACTGTTCCCGACACAGAACATTTAATTATCAATTCCATTTTAATGGACACAGAGTTTAATACAATACTTGTTGCCTTTGTTTTCTGTATACAAGGTTATTTTCTTCTGCATATACCTTGAACTGAAACCCACCAGTTATTGACAGCTCAGCTTTCAAATTAGTATCAACAGCAAAGATAACTATATGTATAATAACAATTATAAGGAACCAAATGAAAAATATCATAGAAATTAAGATTTAGAAGTAACACTAGAAAGCAATTGTCATCATCTTAACTATTTTAGGTTGTATTACAAACATTACCATGTCAGATTGAAATTTTAGTTATTTTAGGAAACCATGCTTAAGTATTTTGTGTGTTGGGAAGCTTAAATATCTAAGGTTATAGAAGGCTCCAAGATGATAAAGAACTTACTCAACAAAAATGCATTGAGCAAAGAAGACTTACTTTGTTATAGTTTACATGTGGGGTTTTACTTTCTGTGGATAGCATGCCAGCATGCCATCATCTATCTTCCTCTAAAACAGTCAGAGAGAGCAGTGCATGTCAGAGCAAACACCAGAGATAAATCTAGAAACAACTGCTTAATTGAACTACTTAAAAAAAAAAAAAAAACCTCTTCTCCTTGATGCCTTAATGTTTCTGGTGATTTACATTTCAAGATGTCCACTTCATATTGTTTTGGTTGGATGATTGGAGGAGAGAACTCTTTCACTGTTGTTTGCTTCAGTTGAGTTGAGATGGAATGGTTCCAGTTGTGTAAACAGCTCTTGGTGATCTCCCAGCCTTCTTTCCAGTGCCCCATGGAGACACAGTTGATTAAGCAGGGCACCATGTGGGCAGGTGCGGCACACAAGCCCTTCTCAGTTCTACCAGCCAGGGGCCTCTCTTGTGTTTCTCACCCTGGTTCTTTCGTTGGATGGGACACAAAGCACAATTTACTTTGAGGAGATTTGGGTCATGTACACAAATTGCAGATAGAATTAAGTTAATAGAGGGCTTTTATTGTAAGCTTGGCTGAAGGCAGTCCTCTTGAGAACAGAGACTAATTGGCTGGCCACTTTATGCGTTCACATGCCCCAATGGAGGCTCTGAAGATAAGAGCAGCCAGACAACCAAGAGGATCCAGTTAACAAGAACACTGGCCCTGCTTCTGCCTGGAACTTCTCAATTGTAATGGTTTCTGTATCTGGTGGATTTGTTTATTTGTTTGTTTGGTTTTATTAATGGAGGTATTATGGAGATGGGATGGGAAAAATAACCCATGGCAAAAAAAAAAAAAAATATATACTCAACAAATCTTGTGCACATTCCAGTTCTCATACATGAGTAACTGCTTTGTGCGTTTATGAAGATGGAATTATAGTTCTTTCTAACATTATTTTATATATAGTTTCAGAGTATATGTTAGAAGAAAAAAATCTTCATATGTTTAATCTGCCACTTGTGTGTATAATATCTTAAAGGAAGTAATTATTTTCCAATTTCTGTGAAGAAATACACTAGAACTATGAAGCTGCAATTGCACTGAAACTGGAGAAAAATTTCCAAAACTCATAGAAATACAAAGGCCCACTATGGCCAAAATAATCCTGAACAATAAAAAACACTTCTGAAGGTATCATCACCTTGATTTCAATTTATACAGAATATCTATAGTAATAAAAACAGCATAGCACTACCATCAAAGCAGCAGACACATTAATCAGTGGACAAAAATGAGGACCCACAGGAAAGCCTGAAACTGAAGTCTTTCCTCTTCTTTTCTTACTAAGACAGAAAATATATGTCACAGAAAAAAAAATCTCAAACAGAGCTGATAAAAACTGGATAACTACATGTAAAAGAATGAACATAGATTCTTCTCTCTCACCCCGCACAAAACGCAACTCCAAATAGATTGTTTGAGAATCTCACATAGACCTTATGCCTTGAATCTGTTTAAGGAGAGTGTGCTTCCTTTATAGACATGGGAAAGGACTTACTGCACAGGACTCTGATAGCATGGGCTTTAAGGCCAATGTGACCTTATGAAACTAAAAGCTTCTGTACACTAAAACCTACCATCATTGGATTGAAGAAATAGCCTACACAGTGGGAAAATATCTTTACCTAATGTACACCTAACAGATTTAATGTTTAGAATATACAAAGAACTAACAACTAAACACCAAGGGGAAAAACAATTTAAAACTGGGTCATGGTTCAATGTAATGATGCCCAACGATATTCTACTATCCCCATAGATTGGTGCCAACCCAGTTGTCATCAGAGAGGCTTCATCTAGTAACTAGTGGAGATAATGCAGAGACTCACAGCCAAACATTAGGTGTTCAAGGAACCCTGTGAAATAAGGGGAGGAAGGATTGCAGCAGCCAGAGGGGGTCAAGGACATCACATGAAAACTCACAGAATCAACTAACCAAGGCTCGTAGGAGCTCACAGAGACCGAACGGATAACCGAGGAGCCTGCATGGGACTTACCTAGGCATATATGTGACAGTTGTGTAGCTTGATCTTCTTGTAGAACTTCTAACAGTAAGAACAGGGGCTGTCTTTGACTCTTTCGCTGGCTTTTGGGACCCTACTCCTCAAACTGGGTTACCTCATCCAGGCTTAATACCTTTAATATGACTGAAGGGCCTAGTCTTACTGCAACATCAAGTTGTAGTAAGATGTAAAAATAATAATAATAATAATCACCATTATCATCATTTAAAAAAGATTCGGTCATGGAACTAAACAGGGGCATTCTCAAAGGAAGGAACTCAAGTAGCTAAGAAACTTATTTTTAAAATGTTCAACATCTTTAGCAATCAGATAGATGAATTAAAACTACTATGAGATTTTATCTTACTCTACTCATATGGCTAAGATTTTTTTAAAAAATGGAAACAAATTATTGTGTGGCTGTGGGGAAAAGAGAAATTATGTTCACTACTGGTAGGAGTGTAAACTGGTGCTACCTTTATGGAAATCAGTGTGGAGTTTCCTTAAAATTCTAAAAATACTTTTACTGTATGATACAGTCCTACAAATACTGAGCATATTTCTAAATGATTCTATCTCCTACTATACAGATACTTCTCATTCATGTTCCTTGTTGCTTTATTCACAACAGCCAGGCAATAGAAATAGTTTAGATATCCATCAGCTTAGATATCTATTAGATATACATATACACAGCTTTAAAAAAAAAAACTAAATTTCAGAGTGAATGGAGAGAAATTTTTGAGAGATGTAATCCAGACCCAGAAAGACAAATGTCATATGGGCTTTCTTTTATTTGGATGCCATATTTGAATCTTTAGATATATGTACATAAATTGAAGCACCAGAGGAAGTCTCCTATTGAGGAACCATGGGGAAGTAGAGTTCAAGAACAGTGTAATAGAATGCAGAGAGTGGGAAGGTGGGAAAAAGGTAATGGAAAAAGAAGCATTGAAAAAAGTAAGGGATGCTGGGGGGTGTGGTACATACTTTTAATTCCAGCATTTGGGAAGCAGACAAAGGCCAGTCTCTTTGTTTTGAGTCTACCCTGGTCTACAGAGTGAGTTTCAGGGCAGCCAGGGCTACATGCAGAAACCTATTCTTGTAAAATCAAAAACCAAACCAAAACAGAAACAAGCAAACAAAACAACAACAAGAAAAAAAAATAGGAGATGAGGGGATGAGATAGCTGGGTAGAGAAATAAGCATGGGGAGTGCAGAGATAACAAATAATAAAGACATATGAAAATGACATATGGAAATTGGGGAAAAGATTTCCATGAACTCAGGAAGACATTACTTCTGCAGATGAGTTAAAATCCGAAACACACAAAAACATTTCACAATTTGGAAATAACTTCTTCTTTATAGACTCTTATATAGAGATTATCTATATAGACATCTACCTACTGTAGAAACTTTCTAAAACATGTGCATACAAACATAAGATGATTATTTGGTTTTTGGGGGGGTATCTAAGTTCTTGAGTTCTTTATATATTTTAGATATTAGTCTGCTATTAGATACCGAGTTGGTAAATGCTTTATCATTCTGGAGGCTGCTGCTTTTTCTGATTTTCAGTGTCCTTTGCTTTTCAGAAGCTTTTCCATTTTATAGGGTCTAATTTATTAATTATTGATCTTAGAGTTTGTGCTATTGGTGTTCAGTTCAGAAAGTAGTCTCCTGTGCCAGTGTGTTCATGGCTACTCTCTATTTTGTTTTCTATCAGCTTCAGTATACTTGGTTTTATGATGCTGTCTTTGATTCACTTAGACTTGAGTTTTGTTCAGGGTGATAAGACCAAATCTATTTGCGTTCTTCTACATACAGACATCCAGATAGAGCAGCATCATTTGTTGAATATCTAATCTTTATTCCAGTGTGTTTTTTCTGGCTTCTTCATCAAAGATCAGGTGTATTTATGTCCGAGTCTTCAATTTGATATCATTGATCAACGTATCTGTTTTTATACCAATTGAATTTTTGTTACTACAGCTCTATAGTACAACTTGAAGTCAGGGATGATGATACATCTGTAAGTTCTTTTATTGTACAGGATTGTTTTAGCTATCCTAGTGAAACAACACCTGTTTCTTGGTCCATTTGTTATTTTTATAAAGGAGCATTAAATTTTATTTATTTTAGTTTAACTTGTATGCATCCAGTTTGCTGAAAGAGCTTATCAGCTGTAGGAGTTCCTTGGTGGAATATTTAGGGGAATTTATGAATATTATCGTTTCATCTGAAAAGAATAATTGGAATTCTTCCTTTCCAATTTGTATCCCTTTCATCTTCTTTAGTTGTCTTAAATTTAAGTAACATACTGAATAAGTATGAAGAGAGTGGACAGCCTTGTCTTGTTCCTGATTTTAGTGCGATTGCTTTGAGTTTCTTTCCATTTAATTTGATATTGGCTGTAGGCTTACTATAAATTGTCTTTATTATGTTTAAGTATGCTCATGTATCACTAATCTCTCTGGGACTTTCATCATTAAGGAATGCTGGATTTTGTCAAAGGCCTTTTCTGCGTCTAATGAGATAAAAATGAGGTTTTTTTTTCCTTTAAGTTTGTTTATGTAGTGGATTACGTTGACAGAGTTTCATATGTTGAACCATGCCTGCATCTCAAGGATGAAGTCTACTTGAACATGGTGGATGATCTTTTCGATGCGTCCTTGGATTCAGTTTGCAATTATTTCATTGAGTATTTTTGCAACTTTGTGTAGCTTGAGTTTTCCTGCCTGGCCCACAGTCAGGACAAATCTCTCTCACCCGCCAGTCCAACAGCCACTCAGACCCAACCAAGTAAACACAGAGACTTATATTGCTTACAAACTGTATGGCCGTGGCAGGCTTCTTGCTAACTGTTATTATATCTTAAATAAATCCATTTCTATAAATCTATACCTTGCCACGTGGCTCATGGGTTACCAGGATCTTCACATGCGGCTTGTCATGGTGGCAGCTGGCAGTGTCCCTCTCTCAGCCTTCCACTTCCCAGAATTCTTCTCCTTGTCCCGCCTATACTTCCTGCCTGGCCACTGGCCAATCAGTGATTTATTTACTGACCAATCAGCAACACACTTGACATACAGACCATCCCACAGCAACTATGTTTGTAAGGGAAATTGGTCTGTAATACTATTTCTTTGTTGAGTCTTTATGTGGTTTGGCTATCAGGAAAACTGTGGCCTCATAAAATGAATTAGGCAATGTTCCTTCTGTTTCCACTTTGTTGAATATGTTGAAGAATACTGGAGTCAACTCTTCTTTGAAAGTCTGGTAGAATTCTGCACTAGAACTCTGGCCCTGTGGTTTTTGTTGGATTGGGAGACTTTTAATGACTGCTTCTAATTCCTTAGGGGCTATAGGTATATTTAAATTGCTTATCTGATCTTGATTTAGATTTTTCTTATTTGTGGAGTACAGGTTTTTAAAGAATGTCCTTAACTTTCTCTGGATTTCCTCAGTGTTCTTATGTTCCCCTTTTCATTTCTAATTTGTTAATTGGGATATTTTCTCTGTGTCTTTTAGTTTAGATAAAGGCTTGTCTTTCTGTTGATTTTTCTGAAGGAACCATCTCTTTGTTTCATTATATTGTTTTCTTTGTTTCTATCTTATTGATTTCAGCCCTCAGCTTGATCATTTTCTGCCATCTACTATCTTGGGTGTATTTGCTTCTTTTTGTTCTAGAGCTTTCAGGTGTGATGTTAAGTTGCTAGGATGCTATCTCATCAATTTATTTTTTTTTTTAATGTAGGCACTTGGTGCTATGAACTTTCCTTTTAGCACCACTTTTATTGTGTTCCATAAGTTTGGATATGTTATATATTCATTTTCACTGAATTTTATGGAGTCTTTAATTTCGTTCTTTGTTCTGCCTTGACACAATATCTTTCAGTATCTTTCAGTAGACAGTTGTTCTGTTTTCATGAGTTTGTTTCTGTTGCTGTTGATATCCAGTTTTAATCCATGGTGGTCTGACAGTACGCAAGGACTTATTACAGTTTTCTTGTTTCTGTTGAGACTTGTTTTATGTCTGAGTATGTGGTCAATTTTGGAGAGGGTTTCATGAGGTGCTGAGAAGAGGGTATATTCTTTTGTGTTTGTGTGAAATGTTTTATATACATCTGTTAGGTCCATTTGGTTTATAATGTATGTTAGGCCCAGAATTTCTCTGTTTAGTTTTTATCTTGACGACACGTGCCTTGTTGAAAGTGGAACACTGAAGTGTTCAACTATCAGTGTGTGAGGTTAACCATGTGATTTAAGCCACAGTAATGTTCCTTTTACAAAATTTGATGCTCTTATGTTTGGCTCATAGATGTTAAGAATTTAAATGTTATCTTGGTGAATTTTTCTTTTGATGAGTATGAATTATCCTTCCCTATCCCTTTTGATTAGTTTTGGTGTGAAGTCCACTTTGTTAAATATTAAAATAGCTATACAAACTTGATTCTTAGGTCCATTTGTTTGATATACCTTTCCAAACTCTTCATGTTGAGATAATATTTATTCTTGATGTTGAGATGTGTTTCTTGAATGCAGCAGAAGAATGGGTCCTGTTTCTGTTGGGGAATTGAAACCATTGATACTGAGAAATATCAATGATTAATGACTGTTGATTCTTGTTATTTTGCTGCTGCTGCTGCTGCTGCTGCTGGTGATGGTGGTGGTGGGGGTGGGGGTGGGAGTGGGTGTGTGTGTGTGTGTGCTTTCCTTCTTTTTGTGTGTTTTTATGGGTTTTTTGTGTGTTTTTTCCTGTGTTTTTATGGGTGTAGTTAACCTCCTTGGGTTGAAGTTTTCCTTCCTACAACTTTTATATGGCTAGATTTCTAGATAGATACTGTTTGTATTTGACTATATTGTATATTCTCCATCTGTGGTGATTGAAATTTTTGCTGGGTATAATAAAATGGAATGTAGCTGTGGTCTTTTAATGTCTACATCACATCTGCCCCATCCCCTCTGGCTTTTAGAGTCTCTATTGAGAAGTCAGATGCAATTCTGATGGGTCTGCCTTTATATGTCATTTGGCCTTTTTCCTTTGAAGCCTTTAATATTCTTTCTTTGTTCTGTATGTTTAGTGTTTTGATTATTATGTGGTGAGGGGATTTTCTTTTATGGACATGGATATCTGACCATTTTTTTGAAACACAAACACACTATCACATCACTTTCAAACCATAACATTTCCTTTCTTGCACTCAAGGTATCATCTAACTTTCAAAAGTCCAAAATTCTTTAAAAACTTCAACACTTAAAAGTCTAAAGTTTCTTGAAAATATTGAAGTAGTCTTGAAAATCCAGAATCTCTTAACTGTGGGCTTTTATACAACAACAACAATAAACTTACATTTTCACTCAAAGAGGGAAGAACTATGGCAGAGTTCTGTTCAAATCTAAGCAAAACTGGCCTACCAATGGAGAGCTCAATGTCACACATCCTGGACTCATGATCTGCTGGGCTCCAAATGACTTGTACAGCTCCACTTCTCTGCAAACCCCAACATTTAAGAAAAGAAAAAATTGAAATTTGCCATGCCACTCAGAAAATTTTTTGTAATGTACAACAATTATCTTCTTCAATTAATATGTCAAAAAGTTCAGAATAAGTTTTTTTATGTTGCTGTTAAGGAAATTAAACTCAATTTAATTTGGATTAAGAGTATAATTAATTTTCTTGATGAGATTAAATTATAGAGTATCACAGAAATAAATAGGTTTATGGTCTAATAGAAATTTTAAATGAGTAATGTAGCTTTCATTTTCTCTTTCAGTTGACCTTCACCTTAGCACTTCTATCCTAATTCATTGAAAATTTTCTACAATTATACATTAGCTAATGCCTCACTGGCTATTTATTGTTAATATAGCAAATGTTAAGTGGCGTGCACACAAAGACACATGTATATGGCATACACACATAAATATACATACATATATAATATATAAAGCATTAAGTAATTTTTGAACAATGTATATTTTATTTGGTATAATAGTGTATATTCATCAAATTTAGTGATGTGACACTGAATATTAATATATTTAGCAACTCAGGAATATTAACTAGCAATGTTTCAACTTTTCAATAGAGACTTAAATTTGAGAGATTGCAAGGGAACTACATAGGAGCATTTGGAAGGGAAAAAAAGGAAGTGAGACAAATGTAATGATATTTTAATTTCATAAAAGAGCAAAGGTTCAAATTATTAAAAAAACAAAATAGTTCAAACTGCCTTTGGCATTTTTGATCCACACTATAATAATTGTGATCAATTCTTTTTCTTTTCTTAAAGAGTTATGTATGCAATTTCAGTGGCCAAAACCCAATGAAGTGGAACTTCCCTGTAGCTCTAGCAGTAGGGAAGCAGAAGCAGAAAGACCACAATTCAGAATTAAGCCTGAACTTGATCACAAGACTGTTCCAAAAAACAAAACAAGTAAAAGCAATGGTCAAAAACATCTAAGATTTTCCCCCAACAACTAAAAAATAAGATCATTTAATATATTTTTATAAACAAATATTTAATCATGCTACCAATATTATAAAAGAACAAAAACATCTATCTAAAAGTATTTGCTTATATATTTTAACACTATTATAATATCACATAATATATTAAACAACGTATTCTGTATTACACACAGAATAGAAAATCTATTCTAACAATGTATTTTAGTAGATATTGAGTGTACATATCAACCAGTGCAATCACAGATGAGCTTTAGAGACCAGTGTGTTTATGAGTAAGTTCATAAAAATTTCAACCATGCTTGAGAGCACCACAGTCTGTTCTACTTTCTTACACATGCAACATCCAGGTTTAGCTCATCTCTTTCTTCCATGTTTTAAGATGCTACGTTTTTGTTTGTTTTGAGTAAAACAACTAACTTTGCACAGTACTGACAAATTTGTATATTTTCACACATTAATAAAAGTTGTATAATTCTCTTTCAGGTCTTCTAAAATTTGGAGCAAAGAAAATGTCAAAATTTCACATTTTCTGTTCTCTATAACATGCTAACATTATGAAACAGAAAAGAACTTGGTAAATTATTTTCGCTTTAAAGTTTGCAGCACATGGACACGGAGGGCTTCACCCTGTCAGGAATCTTTCCTCAGAGGCTGCAGGGGTGGCTCAGTGCTGAAGAGCACGGACTGCTCTTGCAGAAGATGGAACTCTCTTCCCAGCACCCATGTCAGCGTGCAGCTCACAGCCATCTGTAATTCCAGCTGCAGTGGATCAGAGTTCTGCCCTGGCCTCTCAGGGCACCTGCACTCCATTGCACATACCCACACACAGGCACACATACACATAATTAAAGTTAAAATAGTTCTTTTTTCAACAGAAAGACATTTTTAAAATAGTGGTCTTCAATAAATTTCAAATATAAAATTTTAGTCCCATGATTTGAATATCTCATTAGAATACCCAGATTTTCCCCATGAGATAGATGACAAGTCCTTTCTGGGATGTTTTGTCCACTCGAAATTTTCTGTGTTTTTTACACAAGACCTATAAAAACAACTGAATGGAGAAAGCACATTTTATGAATATCATCTGCTATCACTTGTACTAGAGAATGTGTCTCTTTGGGAAGTCAGTCATGCACTTGTCTTCAGTCAATCACCACAGCATAGCCATGTTAAGAACAACTCACTGTGATTTAAACACCTCACTACACATCAGTTCCACCGCTATCATTTAATGTTGTAAACCGTTAGCATCAAGTTATTTCTCCATTCCCTTATGTGAAAAGACTGAAAAGAAAGAGAATTACCTGAGCGAAGAACCATGGCAATTCTGAGAGGTCTTATTTATGCTTAGTTTTAGTTTGAGCAAATGAACTTTTAAACAAGAATTTCAACTTCAGTGGATTTGGCTACCAGATTAAAGTAAATATCAAAGGTGTCTTCCCGGCCATCAAATGAAACACTCCTTTTCATCCCTCTATTATGAAAATATTTGACTTTCAGTGAATTTTGTTTCCACTCATCTGAGGCCAAATATCATCTTAGAAAATTCTTCTAGTACTTTAAAAACTATTTCCATTCAGTTCTTTAGAATGTTAGGGTGACAGGTGGTGGGATGTGTAATTGACCCTTAAAGGGATTGATTTTCTTTGTAAAAACACTAGATTCTTCAACATGAAAGGGAGGAAAAAATATGTTGCTCAGTGTTTTGCACTGTCAAGCACGTGCTTGAATGACCCTTGACCAAAACAAAGCATTAAAATTGACATAGCCAGAAGAAAAATATTTTTGAAAAGAGACTGTTAGCCATCAATAAAAACACTCTGAATTAATATATATATGTATATATATATGACACATATAATATGTAAACATATATATAACTGTTTTACTTGGTTCAGGGCATTTTGTACTTGTATTTTATTTATGTCTGTAGATAGCTAGAAAGAAAAAGCACATCAGAAAGGAACATATCAATAAACCATCACTTTTTTTTTAAATCTGGGAAGTAAAAAGTAGTATGATTATGTTCAGCATTTTCACAGCAGAATTGCCAGGAATTGGGGTTGTTTAAATAATTCTGCTAATTGGGAAGTTTGTACTATACACCTATGCAAAACTATGTGTATGTTGATACATGTATACCCACCTATGTCAGCATAGACACATGTGGACATATCTTTGATGTAGAACAAAGTGTCCTGCTAATTGCTTTTGAGTAGAGATAAATGTCTTTTTATTGCACCGTATTTTGTTTCATTGTCTACCCTTTATCCTTCTGCTCATTTTCACTCAGAAAAAGAAAATTTGGTAAAAAGTGATTGAGCGCTAGTAGGCTCAACGGTACCCCTGTCCGCAGTATTCACTCACCCGAAGTCATGTTAATATTACATTCCAAATGCTGCAGTACTGACAGTTACAGTAAATGAAATGCCCGTGTTCACAGGAAGGAAGGAGCAGCCAGTCCTGCTGCTGTTTGGGGAAGTTGTCGATCGCTCTCTGTGCTTCAATGTTACCTTATACCTCACTGTGTTCTGCTTTATGAGGATGTCTTCATGCAGACTATGCCTTCTCCACATGCAGCAATTTAAGATTATTTTACAAATGCTAGTGCTTCCGTGAATGTTCTAGTCTATTGTTAGAAGTTGCACATTCCAAATTGGCAAATACAAGCCTTTCTGTTTTTAACCACTATATTCCCTGAGCTGGGTGAAAGTGTCATGTATATGAGTAATTCAACAAATATGTGTTGAATTCTTAATAGTGCATGAAGAAAAAAAAAACAGTGGATTATATGCTGTATTTCATGCTATTCACCACTATCAATATATGCATTAGTCCCAATAGGCATTTTGTATTTGAACCTGTTTCATGGGGAAAAAAATCAGGTATCAGTGTGCTGCAGTTTGGAGTCCTAGTAAGATTATCTGAATGGCCACTTGTAAGTTTTAGGGTTGTTGTTTGTAAAACACTACATGCTTCTGAACAATCTCAGAGTGATGGATAGCTTCTAGTCTAGATTTAATTTTGTTATGATTCAACTGTAACTATTATAAGTGAGTCCCATCTTGTTAACTATTCTATTATTCAATTGTTCAATTCTCCAGTGATAGACAGTATTTGCCTATTTTATTGGGATGATTCACTGAGGAAATTTACTATAGAAAAATGATCTAATAGAAAAATAGCTTTAGATTAATGAATACCATAGGCATAGTGTGCCTGCATGGGGTGTGTGCGTGTGTGCGTGTATGTGTTTCTTATTCTACGTATTCTTTTCTTGGATAATTTAAATTATAATTCATCTACTAAGGTAAAAACATATTATTGTAGCATAGATAATGTCTGCTTAGATACACTGGTGAGCTATTCTTCTCTAAGTTCCTATAACTCAGAACAAAGATCTGATTATGTAGTCAGTCTGTTATGGTTTCCATACAGTTTGAGTGTGTCCCCAAGGGTTTTATACTGAAATATAATCCTTATTGTGAAGTAGTAGAGGATGGGAATTAAATGTGACTATGACATTTAGAAGTGGGGCCTGCTGGAGGTGACTGGTACCAAAGGAGATAATGGGGTTGGGCCCTCATGATTGGACATGAGTGGATTGTTAAGAAGAAAGAGAAGGAGAGAGAGAGCACACACACACATGCGTGGATGTGTGTTCTCAGTCTTTGGCCATGTGAAGAACCATCTTAGCGCTCGGCAGCAAGTAGGCCATCACCAGATCCAGACTCTTGAACATCCAGAACTGAGAATAAAAAAAGAATGCATTTTTTACAGCACCTCAACCCCAGGTAGTTCAATATGTTACCCAAAATACTAATATGCATTTCCATCAAACCCTAATTGCTAGAACCCTACATTTGCTTAGATTTCGTTTGATAATTTTGGTTGATATACTATATGAGTTCCACAAAACAAATGAGGGACTCAAAAAAAAAAAACCCTTTGGGGACCACCAAGCTAGCACATGCTTACAGCTTCATTCCAATAAAGTAAATAATCCTGTGTTAAGATCTGTAGTTTCTTTTGGAGCTCACAGCACTCATGTGTTTCTGGTTTATGTAACCACCCATGTCATTAGAAATAGTCAAAGATGAGGTTAAAATATCCAGAAGTGATGAGAATTTTAGTCATAATAGAATCATGATATTTTTAGGCACTTGTCAAAATTCGACTGGCAAATGCCGAATTTTAATACAGCAAACCTCACTGAGTGGTACCATGGCTATCATAGCAAATCAGCCTCCTAGGAAAACGTTTACATTAACTTTTCATTGCTATCAAATTTTGTATTGCTATCTACAATTCTGCATTAAACTTGGAAATATATTCTGTTTTACATTTCACAGTAGATTTGTCTACAAAAATGGAAACTCTAGGAAAATAGAACAGTGAACACATTTATTTGATTTTTTTTTTCTCTCCTGTGGTTTAGCCTAGTAAGAAAACCATCAAATAGTCACATATAAAATTAGGGCTGAAAACATGCCTCTTTTTTCCTACAGGAAAGCCATTTCTATCTATGCTAATGTGTCAGTTAATAATCTTAAGGGTGAGGGAACTCAGATTCTTCTACTTGTTTTGTTTGTGGTGTTTGTGTGAGAACTAAACACCCCCTTAACTGTGAAATGGTTAGTAAAAGTGAACAGAATAATCCTTTCATATTTGCATGTAAATATTTAAGAAACTATTTTCATGTTTTACTTTTAAATGATTAGTTTATTTCTAATTTATATCTTAATTGAGAATCTAAAAATTGAAAAGAACATAGAAATCATGTCATTTTACATCTTGACAAAAAAATAATAATCCAAAATAGTTTTTGCACATTTTATTTTTTAAAATTTTATACAATACATTCTGATCATGCTTCTCACCTCTGCCAGTTCCTTCCAAATCCTCCCCACTTCCCTGCCCACTCAAATCAACATTTTTATCTTTCTTTCTCTCTTTAAAAAACATACAAATAGTTCACATATTCAGCGAATATTGGTGTGGGCCGACTCAAGGCCCTGATTCTTGGCCTGGCTGTTAGTTGAGTTGGTCAGCTCGCTAGCTTAGCCTCATCATCAGTACCTGGATGAGCTCTCCAGCACTGCCCAGGCAATTCACCCAATGCAGCCTGCAGCAAGGAGTGGGGCCAGTTCTGCTCTCACACCACCAGGGCCAGCTCTACTGTTTTGCCCAGGTGAAGCGCAGGGTCCTCTCTCCAGATTGCTGCAGGGGGCATAAGTTGGAGGTGGGGGGTGAGGGTGGGTCAGTTTTCCTTTTCTCAGGCCCTCAGGGCTGGCTTACCTCCAACCCCAACAACCAGGTCAGCTCTAGTGAGGGCCGCTCTCCTGTGTACTGCAGCTGGTGTAGGGCAGGGCTGGTTCTCACTCTCTTACGATGGGGTGGGGGGAGGGAGAAGGAGGGGGGACAGCGCTGTCTGCCACATGTAGCATGGGACAGAGCGGGGAGAGCATCTTTCCCTCTGGGTGGGAGCCGGTCAGCTCTGTTACTCTAATGCCCTCAGTGAAGGGGATTGAACTATGGATCCAAAACAGTAGGATCTCCATGACACAGGACAACAGGATATCCCAGAGGAGCCCCAGTGAGAACCCATTATCAGTGGTGTAGCAGAAACCAGAGGCCTTGAGCCAGGCCAAGGATGATGACCCTAGCAATGAGCACTTGCAAATAAACATGAATGGACTGAAGAGTAAACCGTGTGGTTTACTCAGCAGACCACACCACAGCTCTCCCGATAAGATTCTTCTTTTTGTGCTGTTTGTTTTTATTTTTGCTTTGTTTTGTTTCTTTGTTTTGAGTTTTTGTTTTTCTTTCAAATTTGGTTTTGTTTACGTTGGAAGGTTGCAAGGGCAGAGGGAGGACCCGAGGGGACAGGGATATGAGTAGGATTGGAATGCATGATGTGAAATCCACAAATAATTAATAAAAGTAAAATAAAATACAGACAAAGCACTAGCAATTGAAACAAAACAAAATAAAAACACATACACACATGTACTGGCAAGCAAAAAAACATAAAACTGGAAAACAAAATATACAAACAAAAGACAAGTAAGCTATGAGACAAAAAGGCTACAAAAACACTATTGAGTTGGTTTTGCACTGGCCATGTACTTCTGGGCATGCGCCCTGCCCTGAAGTGGGCTTAAGCTACCCAATGAGATTCCATTGGAGAGAACTTTCCTTTTCCTTTGCAAATGGGTGCCAATTGTAGATATCTGTTTAGTTAGGATGGAGGGCAATGTCTACTTCCCCCTCTCAGCACTGGGACCCATTTGGTTTGAGGCTATTCAGGATCTGTACACGCTGCCACAGTCTCTGTGAGTTCCTATGTTTATCAGTTGTGTTGTGTCTGGAAGACACTTTTTTCCTGGGAGTCATCCATCCCCTCTGGCTCTTCTAATCATTCGGTCCCCTCTTCCCTGTCGCCCCCTTAGTCCTGAGGGGAGGATCTGAGGAAAACATTACATTTACGACTGAATTCTCCAGTATCTCTCAGTCTCTTCACATTGTCCTTGGGGATCCCCATCTTAGTTCCTATCTACTTCAAGAAGAAGCTTCTTTGATGATACTGAGTGAGACACTGATCTATGGGCACAGAAATTCTTTTAGGAGCCCTTTTATGACTATGCTTCTTTAGCAGAACAATAGTGTCTAGGCCCATATCCAGTCTCAGGTTCTTGGCCACCAGTGCAATGTGAGGTATGGGTTCCATTAAACCCAATCCAAGAGAATGGTTTGTGATAGCGCGCACGAGCGCGCGCACACACACACACACACACACACACACACACACACACACACGCAAAAGATACATACATATACACATATCTATGTGTTATTTGGAGTTGAGGCATTGAAGAAGTACTTTGCATCAGATGAGGTTATCAGGATAGAGCCATCATTACTGAATATTAGTGGATGCTTAAGCAGAAAGATAGTGAATAAGAAAGTCACATGAAAGTAGAAAGCAAGTATTCACAAACTTGTGCATTTATATGAGACTACCAACCATTATAGAACTCTAGCAGTAAGAAAGCCATATATGCATATATTGACCCCTAAACAAATGAGCCAACATTAAGAGACTTGCTAAGCTCGGCATACATGTGGCAGAAGGAAACCTAGAATACTCCCATGTTCTTCTCTTGTCTTTCATTTCATTGCTCTGCTTTGGCAGAATTGCATTAAATTTCATCTACGGGTTCTATATGATAGATTATATAAGTGGGTACTCAGGGAATCCTTTCCTCTTTCATGTTCATCCAACAAGAGAGATGTGATATGCCAGAACACTGACATAACCATGCTAGAATGGCCTTTGCCACTCTTGTCTCTAAATGTACATTACCTTATTACCCATACTCCCGTAGTTAGAAACACCCATTCTCACTCTTCTTACAGCCGTATTTCACTTATTATTACAACGGTAGAAATTACTGAGCAAATTTCCCTATTATTTAAAATATGAAAGACTGTAGAACAAATTCTCTCTTTTTCCTTTTTGGTAAAATTGGCCTATTTTACAGAATCAATTGTCTCGTTTTTCTAAGACAAAACTATTGGTATTTCCTTTGCATCTTAACTTTTTTCCGGGATGACTCAAGTAAATACCTAGTTAAGGTAAGAAAGATGCAGAAGATAGTGGCTTACCATTAATTCCAGAAGTCCCTTTCAAGGCTGCTTATCTATGCGCACTGCATGCATCTGACTGCAAATCGCTGTTTTCAAGCACAGGTTAATGGGTACCTGCTGGGACAGGAGCCCAGTATAATTATTATTTTCCCCCTGAGGACAAATGTGAAAGAAGGCTTGGGAGATCTCTGAAGGCTGCTCCAGACCTGTGCAGAGCACTGATTAATGGCAATAAAGTTGCTGGTCCTTCAGAGGAAAATGAACAAACAAAGGCGTGTGCATTGAGCTGCAGGTGATGGATGTTGACAAGGGTTCATGTTGTTCTAATCCCTTGCCATTACCTCAAGTACATTGCAACTGGCATTCTCTAATATGCTTTTCCTTTTCGTACAGTATAATTTTTAGTCCATTAATATTGCCTACAACTACAGTAAATTTAATAAGCAAAGATTTTCTTCACATAAAATTCATAGAGAAAACTGTGTTTAAATATAAATAATCAGGAGCTAACTATAGCATTTCTGTTATTATGACATAGTTTTAAAGTATTCATAAAGCCAAAAGGTACTTGCTAAAATACCAAAAAACAGATTTTACTGTTTTCTCACTTTTCAATGACTATATGCTAGTTTGAAAAGAGAATTTCAGAGCAATGAATGACTCATATGAAATTAAACATTTCTATTTAGCTCTTGATAGCATACATCATGTCAAGATTTCATGGGGAAATGCTACTCTTAACATAGCTATCTATGATTTTCAATTATTTGTCCCCTACTAACTCAAGCAATATTAATACCACAAAGCCAAGCATTGTGTCAGTATTTGAAAATAAAATTATTTCTGGTTTTGATTCTCATCCTGAGTTGCAGCTGAAATGTTTGAGATTTGCTGTTTCTGGTATTTCCTACTGTTCTCCCAGGGCACTGATCTCAATGATGATGCTGTGTTTACTTTCTAGTGTCTTAGTTAACTCGAATAGTGTAGAATTCCTATATAATGTTATTTTCTCACAGCAAAAAACTACCAGTGTTTCCTGTTCTGTATATTTTTATTTTCAAAGTAGGACAATATTTCAGACATTATTTCAAGCTCTTCTTATTTACATCTTTGTATTCCTTGTATTCTGTGTTTCCTTGGCTCATTTTGTATATCAAAGCCAAATGAGTTGTCTTTAGATACTCTTAACTTATGCTTTACAGTGTCAATTATTTTATTTCACACACACACACATACACACACACACACACACACACACAGAGAGAGAGAGAGAGAGAGAGAGAGAGAGAGAGAGAGAGAGAGAGAGAGAGAGAGAGAGATTTAGCAGCCTCACATTAACTCCTAAATGTAAACCAATCTTTAGATTGACATCCAGTGTCCTCCTACTTGGCTTCCTATCTTATCTCACAAGGCAGGCGTAACTGAGTTACTCCCATCCACACACTTCTGGCTTACCTATGCAGTCAACCTGCTGAACCCTCATCCTGCCAGCCACATTCTTGATTCTTGCTTAGTGCTTTACTATTTCTTATTTTTGGACAATTTTCAATTCTCTTTTTTTACTATTTAATTTGATTTATGTTGCAATGTCCATTTCAAGGTCTGAGATAATTATAAAGTTACTGCATATGAAAATTCCAGTTTCAGGGTGTTTGGTTCAAACTCATATTTTAATCAGAAAAAAATATAAGTTCAGATGATTTGACAAAAGAGCTCACAGTTATATACAGCTTGATATAAATTCCAATTTCTAAAATAAGACAGAAAAAAGGTAATATGGAGACAATCACAATGGGCTTCATGGAGTATGGAGATACAGTCTACCATGGGTGCAGAAGAATAAATTCTTGAGAAAATTTATAAAAATATTCACTAGTGCAAACATTTCCTAAGCCATCTTATATTTTCTCTATCATGGAAACAATCATGTCTACTTTGAAGGGTGGTTTACCGTGTGCATGAAAGCACTTCCTGAGAGTCCAGCAATGTAAATGTGCTAAGTACGTATTGGCTGCTCTTGTTTCCTCTGCAACCTTCCTTCAGAATCCAACATGGCGAACTAGAGAACACAGGCCCAACACAGGCCCTGGATGCTAATAATTCATCTGGGGTGCAGAGTTATTCTGAGGAAGAGGGGTGGGAAATGGGAAAAGGCGAAGCTGGGAAGGGCAAAGAGCGTAGCCTGTTCAAACAAGGTGTACTAACAGGCATGTCACCCCATGTGTTACTGAGTACCACACGGAGTCTAAGAATTTCCACTTGAGGGAAAAAGAGGTTATCATTTACCTGTTTGTCTCTGAACTCTGTGGATCAAAGACTTTTTCCAGTTCTGTCCATGTTGAAGGAATTGGAATCTCATAGTCTTTATGTCAAAAGAGTCCAAGATAGGAAGGAAACGTTCAGACTAAGGCAGAAAACAATAGTTTGAGTTGAGGGATGGTAAGAACATAGTGCATGAGACGTGCCAGCACAGTGTCCAAATTTCATTGTTTCCTTTTCAGATTCATAATTTGCTAATGAAATTCAGAGGCAGACAAATCTGTGAAGTACTGCTTTATTCACTATAATTTTAAAGATCACCATGCTGTTAGGGACAACTGCTGCACATTGTTCACATTCCGTCTACCATAGTGTTTTTGGTTAAATGCCTCCAATTGTCCTTTAGAGAATTAAAATGACAACATGAATTTTCAGATATGAAGAATACAGACCCTTCATGATTAGAAATATTTCACAATGTGCATGAAGTTATATTGGACCCTGAAACGTTTCTGAAACTAACCAGAGAGGCCACTAGGGGTCTAAAATGCAGCTTGCAGTGGAAATGCTTCACACTGCAGGGGAAATGCTTCACGCCACAGGAAAAGCCCTGAGCTGAGGTCGGCACTGGCGGCAGAACTTGTGAGTAGACAGCCAGTCCTGACATTTTCTTCTGCGTGGTTGCTCTTCTCCAAGTTAACAGGCATTCTCGGTGCTTTGCCCTTCCACCCGCTCCCTCCCACACCAATTTCAGTGCCTGTTTATCTCCAAATGCTTGTCTAACCATTGCATTGTCTGTTGTGCAACATGGGAGACAGGTGAAATGAATCTTAGGAGCCTGGACTTCATGATATGATTTGCATGTTTCTTGGGGCCAGTTTGAGCATCTTTCCACATTTCTCTCCAATGCTGTGGTCCCTTAGTGACATCCTTTGCTCTGGGCGCTGCTCCTCTTTGCCCTGCTGTTTACAGTTCCCTCTGGAATTCTTGGTGTTATTCCAAGCTCTAACCACCTCTTTTGTTTCCCTACACAACCTCTCTCAGCTGAGAATGTTTAAGATGAACTAATTACAATCATTCAAATCTTGACTCCCCGCCGCTGTTGATTAAAGTTTACAGAGTCTAGTTTGTTTACAAGTTCAGATGGTAATCGCATGAATGCTAAGGAGCTTTGTTTAACTTTAACTGTCTAAAGAACATCTTAGTTTTCTTATCTTCAGTTTGTCTTTTACTGGAGACAAAGCCCATGGATCTTGTAGTCAAGTTGATTTGTGTTGAAGCCCTGGAATTGCCACCCATCTCTAGAGAGATTTTTGAACTCGCTTCTCCACCCAAGTGTGGAACTAGGTAAAAAATGTAAGACAACTTGCTTGAGGACATGAAGATTAAAACCTATACAAGGGTTTTACATGAAGATTAAAACCTATAAAATGGGTGTCAAAGAATCCTAGATCTTGGAAACAAAACTGATATTTTATAATTACTGTTATTAAATAACAGTAATTATAATAAATCACAACTCTAATTTGAAAATTTGCACAGTGAACCAAGTTTTTATTTTTGAGGAAGTACATTCAATTCCATAAAATTTGTGTGAACCAATACTCCATAATTACTTTTAAATCATGCTATTTTTTGAATTGTTCCATTTTCTCATTAACTATTGATAGACTTTATAACTCTCTTAGGAAATTCTCTCCAGCCGGGCGGCAGTGGCGCATACCTTTAATCCCAGCATTTGGGAGGCAGAAACAGGCAGATCTCTGTGAGTTCAAAGCCAGCCTGGTCTACAGTGCAAGATCCAGGACAGGCACCAAAACCCTCTCTCAAAAAACAAAAACAAAAAAAAAAGAAGAAATTCTCCCCAAGATTCTCCTATCCTTGAGCCAGGCTGCATAAGTTGTGGGGAGAAATTAGCTCAAATTTAGATATTTGGCAAAGTCATGGCTAATTCAGAGTCTAGCTAGCATCTATAAGTTCAGACACAGGATGGATACTATGTAACATATAGATGGAAGACAAAGATATGGATGAAGATTCAGAAGAATGAGAAAACAAAGACCACCACCAAATGCACACCAACCTATTAAGCTATTTACTTTGTGAATTTAGAAATTAGTCATTGGTTTTACTGCTATATTTTACATTTTTATATGGAAATAGTTATCTCTCAATATAATTTTGCCATCCTTTAGATATCTGCTTTACAAAAATATTCGAATAATAATATTGGTGTACTCATTTATAGACTGAAAGTTCGTCTCTTTTCAAATAAAATTTATATTTTATTTGAAATAATAATTATAATTATAATAAATTATAATTTATTATAATTAATAAAAATTAGCAAGCTTCATCCCTTTTGAGTTGAAATTTCCTTGTTTGTGTAATGGAAAATTAAATAGAGATGACTTCCCACTTCTACATTCAGCAGGATGTTGAAAATAACAAACAGCAAAAGCCTACTTTTCAGCAACAACTAGGTGCTTTTGTTTGTCCATTGATAGTGTGGCCCATGAACCCAAGGCTCAGCTGATGGAACTAGGATGTGATAGAAAATGGCCTCCCTGGAATCAGGATCAAACCTGGTTTCTACTCGGAATCATTATCAAAGCAGAAGTACACAGAGCTCATAGATGTAAAAAGGTGAAGATTCTGAGGTGAATACAGTAAAATATCACGACATAAGTAAATAAAAACACAAATGATGAAAATATATGATAGATTGTCATTTTTCTTCTTTCTAGAGATCTTATTTCTCACTGTAAAAGATAGATTAAAAATGAATTAATGGGTTTACACAAAGCTATAAGATGGACTCTATGAATAGCAAAGAAACCTTAAAATATTTCCCAACAGATGTTAAACAAACATACATTTTGAGTAGGAATAGTAATATTACACAACATTTTATTGGGACAGTTTGATGGCATTCTGAGCAAAAATATAACATCTGTTTAATCACTTGTATATCTAGGAAGATAATAGGGACTCAGGGAGGGAAAATGTATAAGTAGAAGGACAGGAAAATTAAAGGATCGACACAGAGAGCTAACAGTAAAAGAAAAAATAGAAAGTTGAAAACAATGTTTCCATAATTCCATTTTCTCCATTCAGTTCTAAGAATTGGAAATAACTTGTTATTTGTAAATATTTGTCAATAAGATATTAACTATGGAATATCAAAGAACTAATGATTAAATGTTACTAAACAAACATGGAAATCTTTTGCTCCATCAATCATTATTTAAATATTATTGATTAGACAGGTGTCTAATGATGTGTTTGTCAATTCTACCTTAAATATATATTTAACTTTCTATTTTGTTTTGTTTAATATTTGTATTATTTTACAATACCACAATGACCTGTAATAACTTCAAGAAATAAAATAATAACATCCTTATGTTGCTTTTTTAATACTGTGTTAGTTTATTTCCATCTGTCTGGTTCCCTTGTCCATAGTTAATAACAATATAAAATTATATCATTTACCATATCCACCTAAATTTTTAATTTCTTCCTTTCTTGGGTCCATAAAGCAAATAATTCTGTGAAGATCACTATTTGACTATCTCAGTCAGTCTCATAAAACTTAATCTAGATCTCCATTGTTTGAAATACCCATTATAGAACATACATGATCATTTCACCTCAAACTTAATATTTGAGATTTTATGTCTCTACAACAATATTAATAATATGGTCATACATATGAATGTAGCTCTTTTTCTTTGTGTTTGGACTCATATTTTCAATAAAACACAAACTTCATATTACAGGGAAATGAAATTATTAAGTAGAAGCATGTGGATATATTACAATATTTAACTTCTAATAAGGCAGATTTGTAAAACAGAACATGGGTCTGTCATTGACACAGTCTAGGACCTTCTATAAAGAAAGAGAACACTAATGATTCTTTGAGACAAGGGATTATGCTCCTTGGTTAGTGATACATAAATGTGTTTGTGTCAATCCAGAGTACTGCTTATATTGCACCATAGTTGAAAAAGGGTGTGCTAATGGGGAGATATTTGAAAGAGAAATAAAACATATAGTCATCAGTCACTGTGAGTTGTTATTTTTTCAACATAACAGGCAACAACTTGCTTCACTAATGTGTTTTTAATGGTGTCATAAGGGCTCTTCTGGCATTCCACTCTGGACCCGAAAGGTGCAGAAGGATTTTATACTGTTAAGGGTGAAGCAGGGACAAAGACTCAGTTGTAAAGCAATGTCTGGTATGCAGGGCACGGCCTGGAGCTGATCCCATCCCTTCAAATTTCAGTGCCTCCCTCCTACCCAGTTATGCATATGGAACAGAATTGTTCATCAACTCCTTATTTATGGATCATCTGACTGCATTTAGTATAATGACATTATTTAATTTTACCTTTGTCAAATATCACAATGACAGCATCACATATCTAAGATAAGTTTTTAAAAATATTTGTCATAATGCTTTTTAAATTTCCTACAATAGTTAAAGAACTTCTTTGTGGGGGTTCATAAAATTATAGTCACAGTTTATATTTTTCCTTCTAGCATTATGGAACAACATGATTTAAGATTCTAAAGACATTAATGATAGATTAGTTAAAAAGGTTGTCTAGAAATAGTCCTATAAAAATAAAGTCTTTCTAGAAAATGCCTAATAAAGATTTCACAAGCCTACAAAATCCTCACCTATTGCAGTAGCTCAGAATTACTCTACAAAGAATTGAATGTTGTCATTTAACTCCAAGATATAGATAAAGCATTTATGAATTGAGAGAATTATTATTTTTTCTCATGTAAATATTGATATCTATGATTCTGCCATTGGTGTGTTTAAACAGAGAGTTCATTCACTGAGAAGTTCATCTGAAGGGAAAACACACAAGTAATCAAATGATTCCAAATGAATTTCAGTAAGTACTGAGACGCCATGTAGAACAGAATCACACAAAGCCTTTCAAGAATACATACATGTCTCCTAGTAACATCAGGAGCTAAAAGTCTCACTACCACGATGCCCAAACACAAGCTAAAGAAGGATGACAGCAGCAGACTTGCCAAAGTGATGGGGAAAAGCCCACAATGCGTCATCCCTACAAAATGATCTATAGGCAACTGAGGAAAGCTAAGAGCGGAAGAGACGGTTTTTTTCAGGGAAGAGTGCCAGTTTGTTGTCTGGTGCCAAATGGCCAGCTCTGAGAATATATCTACAAGTCACATAAAAACTGAACAGATTGTATTTAGGGATATATATGTATGTACATATATGTATACAATAATGACTAATGAATACGGAGACCATGGATTTGAAGGAGAGTGGGTAGGGGCATAAGGGATATCTGGAGGGGGAAAAGGGAGAAATGTTGCAATTGTTTTATAATTTCAAAAGCAAGTTTTAAAAGAAGATATGCTTTAGAGAGGAGAAAGAGGGTACAGGATAGTAAAGAATATTAGAGAAGCTAGTTGTGAATTATATGGAGATTTATTAAAAGTTAGAACAAAAGAGTCACTCACAAGGACATGGCAGTGAGTGACTAGGGACATTTCAATACTGTTGAAGTGTGAAAACTGAAAGGGGTATTATACTGTACAGGAAGCTTAATTGGGGAGATGAAAATTCTATTACCAAACTACCAACGCAGCCTGTTATTTGGGGTTTCAGTCACATACTATCTCAAATACGAAATGGTACATGATTAAGACCCTGTGATAATTATGAGACTGAGGGACGACATGATCATGTTTACATTTCAGATATAACCCTAGTGAGAAACCAATCTGAGAAGATACATGGAAGAGAAACTACAAACACAGGGGGAAAATATGAAATAATGCACAGCAGAAAGATTAGGGGATTTAGTCCTAAGTGCTGCTGAGGAGGAACAGTGAAGGGACAGACATATGATACATATGCATCATGAACCATTGAACTCAGGGACTAATTAGGTGGCTATAGATAAAAGAGTTGCAGGAATCCAGTGTGATTGCCAAGTTTTTTTTTTTAGACGATTGCAAGGTGAAAACACAATTCAAAATATGGCATTCTGGACTAGGAGTGACATGTTTCCTGTGAGGTGTCATGGGGTCTGCAAGTACAGATAACATCAGACAATGAATTTAGAGATTCTGAACTTCAGATCTCTTGGTGTCCATATCTACTTCTTTCTTTCATCACAGAATTCCAGCATAATTGTGTTTTCTAAGCTGGTTCTCCATGCCCTTTGCTAGCTACCCTTATTCTTGTGTTTCCACAGTTGTCTCTCATTCATGTCTCTTTCAGCTGAGCATGATTTTATGACTTTATTACTCAGAGATAAGTTATGTAATTTCGTTCATTTATAGGCACTGGTGAAAAGCGGGGCAGTCTCACTTCTCAGCGGCACGCAGCTTCACTGTACAGACAATTATCACCACCATGACACCTGCAGTATTGGAGAGGCCACACAGCAGTGCACAAGCAAACACTAAGTTGATCTCACGGGGATCAGACTGGATGGGGTTCTTGATCTGATTCTACCATGAAAACACCACAGAGCAGCTACTGCAACACAGCACCTGCGTTCCGAGATGTAGCGAATACCTGACCTCATCCCTCATCCCTCTATACGCAGCTGCTCAAAAATCCATTTTGTCTACCCGTCCCCCTGAAAGCTACAGCTTACAGTATGATTCTGTCCCCAAATATCATATCGGAACCTAAGTTCCACTGGATTTAGTTGTCTGATCCTCTACATCTTTTCTATTGCGGCATGTTCATAGTTATGTGTGTGATATTGAATGTACATGGAGTCCACGGAGAGGGAACAGGATATGCAGAATGCAAAGCTTAATTTTAATAAAAGATACCTTGGAATTGTCTTCATAACTTTAAGTCACAGTCCCTTCAACAAATTGCTTCTCAGAACAAAAGAAATACAAAAGGGAGACCGGGAGACATAAATTTCTAGCATGCCTATCAGGCATTCTTCAGAAACGTGGAGTTCATAATAAAAACAAATGAAGGAAAAATAGAAAATGGGGAGAGAGGACAAACAAAATCAATAGTATTTTCTTCCATGACCATATAAATCGTCCCATCATCGTCACACCAGGTACAGCCACTGTTGTTGGAGTACGTCTGTGATCATACATATAAAACCACAAATGGGTTATCTAATTATCTGACCCTGTAACTTTGCTTGAAGCTCACTTGTTCCAAGACTCCTCACTTTTTAAAAAAATTTATTTCTTTCTATTTTATGTGCGTTGCTGTTTTGCTTGCATATCCGTAAAGGCGTTGGGTTCCCTGGAACTGGAGCTCCAGACAGTTGTGAGCTGCTGTACAGGTGCTGGGAATTGGACCCGGGTCCTCTAGAAGCAATGAGTGCTCTTAACCACTGAGCCATCTCTCCAGCTTCAACTCTGCACTTTTAACAATTCATAGCTCCAATGACCTTGAGCTGAACTACCCGTGGTTTTCCCTGTCCACTAATCTTCTATTCTCTTTTATTTGCTCAGCCTAGAATTCTAGAATCTGTTAGTCTAATCACAGAATTTAAAGTTCCTAAGTATCTTGATGTCCTACTTGTAGCATAATTACATCAATTAAACAATCCATTGAGCATTCATTTCATATCCTGCATCTAATACTTAAAGCTAATATGTAAAATCAAGAAACTAAGACAGCCTGGTGGTGGTGGTGCATGCCTTTAATCCCAGCACTTGGGAGGGAGGCAGAGGCAAGTGGATATCTGTGAGTTTGAGACAAACCTGTTTTGCAGAGTGAGTTTTAGGACAGCCAAGGCTACAAAGAAACCCTGTCTCAAAACAAACAAAAAACAAACTAACAAAAGCGTATTTACACATTTTATAATTTTCCCTTGTTGGGTTGTGTGGTTTCACTTCATTTATGTGATTCTGGAATCAAATATAGGACTTCCCATATGCCTAGCCCAGGCTCTACCATTTAGCTACATACAAATCATTCCATTAAAGTTCTCTCCCTCTCTTCCTCTCTCTTCCTCCTCTCTCCTTCCTTCTGGCCCTTCTTCCTCCCCCTGGCTCTGAACACCAGGGATTCTTGTCCATCAACACAATTAACTAACACTCATTTGCTCTTCAACGCAACCCACTCAACCTCCAGTTGCTGTGACTTCACTGCTTGCCAGAGACCCCCAGGAACTTCCCAATTAAAATGACATTATATGGCCATTATCTTGGGAATATATTATTCAATCCGACCTCCTGCTCCTTCTTAAAATTCTTTTCTCATGTTCTGATCCTTTGATTTGTCTCATGTCTCCAAGGACACTCATTTCCTGGCCTGCTTTCTCCAAAAGTATTCACACGGGAGTTCCTCGGCAGCAGCCCTGGCTTCCTGTCATGCCTGTTTACATCTCCACCTGGGAGATGAGTCCATGCCCGCAGCTAGAAATAATAGATCAAGTCTGATTACAACCTCACCGGAGAGACTCAAATTTATATCTAACTGACTTTCCCTTTGAAGTTGAGTGGAGGATACCTTAAGGGAACCTCAAAGTCAAATTATCCAAAATGAAAGTCTTGATTAGAGTGCAGCCTGACTTCTGGAACACACATATATACTTTCCCACACTGTAGTAAACAATGGTATGTCCACCTACTTACCATATCCAGAACACTGAATGTTTCTTAACTTTTCATTTACCACTGTCTATATCCACTTTTATTTTCTATACTTATGGCACTATGACTTTTAATACCTTGCCTTTGCACTGTTTTGAAGCCTATCTGTGTTCCTACTATCTTAAGTCTAGTTGTATCCTTCTCTTGATTAGACAATTTTGTGTTACTTTTAATTAATTGGCCAACAAGGAATTGTAAGATCTGTTTCCTTTACAACCCCATTCCATGCCACACCTACTCAGGCACTAACCTGCCCTTAATTCCTACACCAGCCTACCCTTAATCCCTATACCAGTCTGCCCTTAATCCTTACACCAGCCTGCTTTTAATTCCTACAGTGGTCATGCAGCACAGCTTATGTGTTGTGATTCTCTCCACATTTCTGTCTTCCTGGTGCTTTGTCTTTAAATTCTTAATTGTTACCTTTTCCTAACTCATCTAAGCTGTTTTAATGGTAAGCTTTTGCTGATCATCCTATGAAATACAGTCTTCCTGCTGCCCACGGGCACTCCTAGCACATCACTTAGAGGCTTGCTTTCTAGAATCATATGAAACTATATAATTATATGATTTTCTTCTCTATTGCTTCTTCTTTGTCGTCTACACATAGACGTAAACACTATGATTTTGACTGTTTCTCTGGCTTGTTCCATCTTGCTTAATCATAATAGTCCCAGAATAAAAACAGCATTTGGCATAGGGCAAGTTTTCAGTATTTGTTGACTAATTCAAAGGATTCAGATATGATAAATAGGCTTTACAAAGTGGAAATGGAATAGAATTTGCACTATCAATACAAACAGGAAGTGTAAAATCACAGACATTGAAGGAGTATTCATTACTCTAAGAACTGTCAACTGCTTAGTATGTGTGTAGGTGAAGGGTGAACACAAATGATGAAGGGCAGAAATCTGAAACATTGGACATCACGCTAAATATTTACTATTTTCTCCTTCACATTAGTAACAATATTGACTTCGTTACAAACTAGCTAACTTTTCACCATTCATCCTTTATTTATTGCATTTTTAAATCTCTTAACTTTTAAAAATTAGCACACAACATCTTAGGGACCATTATGACATTTTCAAATAAAACTTGTTGTTTCTGCTTTCCTCTGATATCCCTGTGTAGCTGCTCCCTAGTTTCCCTTGTGTCTCTATGTTGATGTTGTGACCCCTTTTGTAACGCCCATCCACTTCTTCAGCATCTCCTTATAGCCTCTCTGGTCTCCTTTTCTGGTTTTCACTCTGAACTACATATCCAAAAGGTCCTGGATCCTACTATGGAGATGTTTGTACATTTACCTTCTATATAACATATTGACAGGTTTGTTCACAGAGCGATTTGGAGTTTCATCAAACTGAAAAGATTAGCTATTGTGCAGGCTACAGAGGATGATTATTTTTAATTCACCAGACGTTATCAGATTCCTTTTCACATTTCCTATAAAAAAATAAGCTCCCTTATTTCATATAATGAGTATTCTCACTCTTACAAACTTTCACAAATGCTTGCAATTCATAATGATATTTAATTTATTTCTTGTATTTGTGTGAAATTTTCAACAGTGGCAGAGTCTTCGTTCATGTATAGTCACGGTACAATTGCATTCTAAGTAACAGCAAATTGTTCATATCTACACCAAAAAAAATTCTGAAAAGGAAAAATTCCTAGGGGTCCTTTGAACCTCTGGCTAAGTTGTGAGGACAGTTTCTGTAGCTGTTTTGTGTGAAGTTCATCCAAATTCACTCCTGCTCTCACTTGTTGAACATGAAAACTCAAGTAAATGAAGTGTAACTAAGTATGCCTTGAATAATATCACCTTTGCTACTTTTAAAAATGTACTATCCAAGAAGCTTTCCTCATGTTTAAACCAGAGAGTGTAAGTGTGAGAACAGCACTTACATAAAGGTTTAGTGACAAAAATCTAAATTTCATAGCATGAATAACCATGTTTACATAATGAATAAACTCAAGATAATTCCACATTTACACCTTGTTATGGAGATAAAATGATCTATTTATTAATATCTCAATTTTAATACTTTATATTTGCCCACTTACATTTCTGTGCTTTCCCACTGGGTTGTCTACCTATAAGCTTCAACAGATTTACTGAGTTGTTTTTTATCCTTTCATTCTGTAGAGTCACATGAAACCACGATTTAGCCAGAGTTAAAATTCAGTCTTGTCCTAACTAAAACAAATGATGAAGATTTGTACATGTATTGAAAATAGGAGACAAAAGGTTATAAAGGTTAACGCTGAATTGAGAAAAATACAAAGTTTAAAAATGGAGCACTGAGATAACTGTGAGCTTTCTTTCCAGATCATCAACAATTTTAGCTGTTCACAGGTTTTACAGAATTTTCCTTCTTGGTTCTATGTCTGGAAAACAAGCACACAGATGTCTGAGATAACAGTAATAAGGCTGTTTCAAAATGTATGAGTGTGTTTACACTAGCCCTTATTCATGCACACTTTTGTGAAGGATCGTTTCTTTGCACACCACAGTGTAGATGCTGAATTTCTGCTGTCTGTATGGAAGATGCCTGGTTCTTCAGTCATTCAGTGCTACACTGCTCAGTGATTCTTGCCCATTTCTCAGTCCTATGATTTGAGGCCTGCTGCTTTCTTCAAGGGTTGGCATTGATTTTGAAATTCATAAAATAGGTTTTGTATCTTCATGAGCCATGTAAGCACTCTCAACATAGCCAATGAACTGGAAATTTCTACTATGTTCCTTTCAGACAAAGGGATTTTTTCCCGAGGCTTCATTTCCATGATATATTTGATTTTGTAGATGACTTCGGTCTTACATAAGAGAAAAATAATTTAGAATTAAGTCTATCTGAAATATTTCACCTCTACTGTCTGTAATTGCGCTTTTTCTAACTTCACACTAAATAATTTCTCCAGATAATTAAACAATTAGGGTTCATTTTATGCCTAAATATACATTGCCTATGTCAAATTAAACAATAATTCACAATAAACCAGTAAGCATACTGTTATCACAAAGAACAGAAAAAATATAGAATATGTGATAGTTAAGATACATCCACTAACTTCATCACATTCCTTAATTAATCACGTGATAGATTATGTTCTTAGAGGAATACTGATGAAATATCACTATTCCTGCAAATGCTTACTGTGAATATGAGATGAATAACATACAATTTATAAACTTTGAAATATGAAATTATATACCTTTCCATAGGAAGATGTTAGAATAAACTAAGATAAAGTAACTCATGCTCCTGGGTGGAGTGCTACCATGAAAAAAGCTACAATGAATATTTCATGAGGAAAGATCCATTTCTTGGTTAGTTAAAAATGATGCTGATCTTCAGTCAAACATTTAAAGATCTTAGCCATGATTCCATCCTACTGGATGAAATGTTCAACAAGATAAAAAAAAATCAAAAATTGTTAGTCATGTCAGAGAAGTGAATTAACAGTTTAAACTGTCACACCAAAATCTGATAGTCATTCTGTGACACTGTAACTTTCCAAGGAGATGAAGAATGCCCGATGTTGGGACACATTAGCCATTCTGTCCCATTGATAGAATGAGTCCCCAAAGGAACTGGTGAAATCAGGAGACAGGCTCAAACAAGACAGTCTTACTTATTTTAACTTTCAAAGGTGTTTTACTTTGTTATAGAAATAAATAATATACTGTTTTGTGTTGTGATGTTCTCTCTGAGGAGAAGGCTTGTAACATTGCCATTCTCTAAACTTGTTTGATCATGCAGCCTTTATCAAATTATTGCCAGTTTAAGAAACATAATTCAACAGATGGACCAACAGCAGTCCTTGATTACAGCATGGAAGAGTAGCTCTCATCAAGACCCTGTTTGTTTCCAACAATGAATGTTTTTTGAAATTATAATATTAGTATATCATTTCCACATTCCCTTTCCTTCCTCCTTCCCTTCCCATGCACCCCCTTGCTCTGAAGCAAGACAGTCTTGATAGAATATTTTCACACTTCCTTCTTCATGAACCTCAGTGCTATGCTTCTATCCATCCATTGACACGATTCATTTAACTTAGTTCTTCAAGTCTACCTTTCAATAAAAATCTACAAGCTAATCTGACATGTAAAAGCACAGTGGAAAGAGCCTGAATATTTACAGGAATACTAAGATTCTTTAAAAATTTTAATTTTGTAATTGTATCCTCTAATAATAGTCAGGGAGACTGTGAGGCTGTATAATAATTCCATTATTTCTGCTAAGTATTGATCTGAAGTTACTTCTAACAAATGGTCTTACAGTATAGCAATGCACTTACCACACATTCAGGCAGTGGGGCCACATACCAGTCTTGAAGTCTCTAGAACTGTGAGCCTAAGTAAATATCACTGTACTTCATGAGCAGCCTGTATCAGGTATTTTGTTATGGTGACCTATGGCTCACTAATACATAGCAGAGTATGTAACTTCCGGAATGGCTGAAGTCTTGTATGAAAATAGGAGCAAATAATGTAGAATACTAGAAACTCTAAAAGCCTTGAGAAAATAGCTTACAAAATTAGTGGTTCTATAGAAACTCATATCTTAAGAATTTTTAAAAGAAATATTATTATTTTTTTGGAATTTCGTATATGAGAACAAATTTATCTAATTTCCACCCCCTTCTCTCCACCCCGCCTTCTGTGCCTTACCTCTCAAATTCATGAACTGACTTCAAATTCACGTAGAACTTTCTGAGTCCATTTAGGATTGGTGGTATACACGTGTGCTTAGGGCAGACTGCTTAGGCTTGGATAATTTATGAGTAGGAGTCCTTGAAGAACACTGATTGTCCTCTCTTAGAAGCCATTGTTTGCCTGCAGCTCTTACTCAAGGGGTGGGACATTGTGAAATTTCTGCGGTCTATATCGGCATGCCCACTGGTGGTGTCACCGTGTAGGCCTTCTTTAGGCCACCACATTCTATGATGAGGAGAAACTGTCATTTAAATTGATAGATTAAAGAAATTAGACATAAGAAAATTCCACGCCGGGCGGTGGTGGCGCACGCCTTTAATCCCAGCACTCGGGAGGCAGAGCCAGGCGGATCTCTGTGAGTTCGAGGCCAGCCTGGGCTACCAAGTGAGTTCCAGGAAAGGCGCAAAGCTACACAGAGAAACCCTGTCTCGAAAAAACAAAAACAAACAAACAAAAAAAAAAAAAAAAAAAAAGAAAATTCCAGAAGGATGTATTTCAATTGTCCAGTATCTAATCCCACTGTCTTCGCCTGTACCCTGCATCTCCACTCTATGTCCACTGGGCTCCCAGTGGAATTCACTTTCTCCTCCTAGTCAAAGGAGATAGTTCATCCGGCAGTGTGCCTCTACCCTCAATCTAAGATTGTGAAATCTGTCAGTGTCGGCTTAGTCTTTCACTCATGTTTCTCTCATACTCTCTCCTTATCTGAAACATTTCTGTCAGTGTAAGGCATTATCTCTATTACCATTCACACATTACATCTGTAAAACCAGCTTCTCACCCTCAGAAGATTTCATCTCAGATGCCATTCAGTCAAGTAACACATAAATGAGTTGAAAAGTCTTCAATTGCACACACACACACACACACACACACACACACACACACACACACTCTCCTTTTGAGATATAGCTATGAAATTGCAATGCCTATAGTACATGGTAAATTAGTAAATTTGATTTTTTTAAATTAATGTCTAATTGAACAATGCTTTTAAAAATGACTTTTTTTTTTTTAAATTGGAAACAGGGTCTCACTATGCAGCCCTGGCTGGCCTACAACTCACTATGTAGACTGGGATGAGCTCAGATTCAGAGATATCATCCTGCCTGCCTTCTGAGGGCTTGGATTAAATGGCATGATCCTTCTGATTATACTGGATTTTTTAAAGTGGTGGCTGGACAATCTAAGATAGAAGCAGTCAATATTAGGTTTGTAAATTCCTCATCCACAATGGCCAACAAAAAAAATTCAGATACAATCAGAAGAATTCAGATGAAGGAAATCTGAGAAATAGCACATACATATGTATATAAATATGTACAGCAATCATCTATAATCTATCTTTCATCATCATCATCTATACCAGTCAGAGCATTTTATAAGGAAATAGCATGTCATCAATTAACACTGTATTTTTTATCTTTATTAATATGCCCAAAAATTCTACTGAGCACACTGGAGCTGTTCTGGTCTGTCTGTCTAAAGTTTGGGCTGGGGTTAATGACATACACACCTGTGCCAGATCTTATATAAACTCAGTTCACTCCTTAGCAGCTGAGGAATTCCTTAGGCATTCATGTTTATCTGTAGCTTCGAAGGCTATTAGCTACACTGCCGAGAAATTCCCATCAAATCTAACAGAAACCTTTCAGTGGAGCAGAGAGAGTCTCCCTCTTTCCTTCCATTTTCTGTTTTGCCAAGCTATAAAATCTAAAAAGAATACTCAGAGTAAATACTACTGTACCTCATTATGTCTTAAAATGATAAAAAAAAATACTTCTTTTAAAATATATCACATTATCTTAATATCAGTAAATGAAGTTTATACTGGATAACTTTGCTTTATCTTCAGGTTAAGTATGAGATAGTTTATCTCTGTTATTCTTAGTGAAGTTCGAGACCTTTCCCGAGTTTCTCTGGCAACTGCACTTGAGGATGACTCAGGTGTTTGCCAGGGAGCGAGTCCAAAGCAGGGGTCATTGGTCTCAGGACCACTGACCTCTCAACAGTTTCTCCTTTCTCTCCTAACGACTTCTGCTTCACAGCTGCTGCTGTTCAGCTCTGAGCCCTAAAGGAAAATACTCCAGTGGACATTGTAAAACCATCCTACTCTGGCTTTTCTCAGAGAAAGTGTGGGCCTTCTGTTTCTTCCCTATGTCAGTACTGTCAGAGCAAGGCTGCTTCCAGGTGTCCTGTCTTCATTGAAGTCTTCAGGGTATACCTACCATTCCCAGGGTTACCCTGAGAAGATAACAGATAAGAATTAGGTACCATCACAAAGATAAGAGCAAAGAATCTGTGGAAGATGTTATTAAGTTGTACTAAGCACTGAAGAGGCACTTTTATAGACTGCATTTTCCTTTGTCACAGAAAACTTCAGTTTGTAATTTTTAAGAGCAAGAACTTTTTATTAAATTATCAAATTGAGAAAATTGAACATTGATGGAGTTCAATTGTCAATTATCTAATTTTTTTTATGTTGTACTCTTAACATGCCCTAATCAGTATTTTCCTGTGTTCTTGATCCCAAGCAAATCCATCTGGAAAAGGTCTGAAAGCATCCCTTGTCTTTCAAGTTTGGAAGGACAGAACGGTTTCTTTCTAGGAACAGCAGCTTTTCTTATTTTCATTCTTCTTGCTTCTGACACTTCTTCTACACCAGTTGCCAGTACTGGTTAAACTGGGAACCACAGGTGACATCTCCCAGCGATGAAGCTTGTAATCACTTTTCTTTCTTTTTCATGTCAATTAGTAAGTGAACAAAGTCAAGCAAGGTGAGGGCTCCACAGGGAGACTCTGGCCAGTCTACCATAAGGCAGAGACTGGATTTAGACTTTGCGTTCATGTATTACATTTTAGCTCTCTGATGTCACATGAGATTATGGATCACAATATATATGTGCACATTCCCACCTTCTCATAAGGATTTAGATACTTCAGGAAAACATCATATTCGCACATTGATTAAAAAATATGTTTATAGTTCAGAATGATATCATGTTTACAAATTGATTGAAAAAATATGTTAAAAAGAGATTCCCATACTGAGTTTGATATGTCAAGTAAAGATGCTTTTTTCTCTCAAGAAATGAAGAGTATTTTCATAGCAAAGGGTGATACTGCTTTAAGAATCATATTTCTCTCCCTTCCCATCTGGGTGCAAGAGTTCATAAATGTTTATTAGGCATGAAAACATATGATATTTCATAGGAGGCTTATACTATGTGGTATACCAGAATGTCTATATTTTAAAGAGATTCATTTTGAATGCTAGTTTATTTGTTCTCTTTAATAAGCTTCACTTTTTAAGATAGATTTATGTTCATCTAGTTCTGTTTTCAAGAGAATTCTAACCTTCATCCTGTATAAACTTATCTAGTAGGTATCCCTACCACCAATATTTCATTAGAAGCTTAACTCTTTCTGAGGAATATCCAGGACCTTTCTGAAAACTAACAATACAATAAATGAGGAAAAAAATATTTTAGGAGTTTTAAATCTGTTTTAGGAGTGCTGCCAAGCCAGCAATGAAACTAACACTACCTAAAATCCACAAGTTAATATATTTGCATGGTGACTCATATGTAGGAGGATATTGTCCCTCATTAAACATGTATGGATCCCAAGATTTTCTTTCCTAACACTGCTACACAACTCTTGTACCCAGATGGGAAGGGAGAGAAATATGAAATGATTCTTAAAGCAGTATCACCTTTTGCTATGAAAAGGATGTAAAAGGTTGCATGTGTTTTGTTAAACAAAATCATTGAATTATCAGAAAAATAGGATGATTTCTCTAAAAATATAAATACATGTTATGTCTGTATTAAAGATGGGAAAAAAAGAAACTTGTGGTGGTTTGAAAGAGAATGGCCCTCAAAGGGAATGGCACTATTAGGAGGTGTGGCTTTGTTGGAGTAGCTGTGGTCTTGTTGGAGAAATTGTGTCACTCTGGGGCGAACTTTGAGGCCTCTTTTCTCAGGCTTCACTCAATGTGATTGTCAGTAGACTTCCTGTTACCTGTAAGATATAGCAGTCTAAGCTCCAGCACCCTATTTGCCTCCACGGCTGCATGCTCCCTGCCATGACAATAATTGGCTGGACCTTCAAAACTGTAAGTAATCCTCCTCAGTTAAATGTTTTCTTTATAAGAGTTGCCCTGGTCATGGTGTCTCTTCACAACAATAAAAACCCAAACTAAGACAGGACTGTGGGGGGCTCATTAAGAGGTTTTACAGGAGAAGAATTTTAGTATGCTGTCTAGAGATTGTTCTTGTGATATTTTGGTGAAGAAAGTGGCTGCCTTTTGACCTTGTCCAAAGAGTCTGCCTGAGGTGAAGTGAAGAGCTTTGGATTAATTTTGCTGGCAGAAGAAATCTCAAAACAGTCTAGTGTAGATTCTGTCATATCATATGGTTTTTAGTGGTAATTCTAATGAAGATTTATAATTCTAATGAAGATTTGTAATAAGCAAGCTGAGCAAAGTAAAAGACAAAATGTAAATTTTGAGGAGAAAAAGAGGAGCAGGAAGTGAAATGGAGCTAAATCCAAGGAGATAAACAGGTTAAGAAAGGAATACAGGGAGTGGTGGCCTCAGGGAAAGGTCCAATCTAGCTAAGTTTCCCACTTGTGAGAAGGAACTGAAGGAAAGCTTAGATCTCTGTGTGGTGGGACACAACTTTAATCACAGCATTGGGAAAGCAGAGACTTGGAGATCTTTGAGTTTGAGGCTAGCCTGGTCTACAGAGAAAGTTTCAGGATGGCCAAGCTTAGGCAGTGAAGGACAGAAAGCTGGTGAAGATGTAATTGAATGATGAGGCCATGTTCCAGTCGCAATAAGCAGCAGAACTTGGCAGCGTGGGCCACATGGTTCTGACTTTACAGTTGAGCATAATAGAAAGTGGCCATAAAATTTGCCCCTAAGGAAAGCTGCTAAGGCCAGGCAGGTATCAGGGTGTCCCTGAATGGAGACCTAATAAAGAGGCCATTGTGTGAAACTATGAAGTTGAAGCCTGGATTGCCATGGAGAACCCAAGATGTTAGAGATGCCAGAGTTGTGGGATACTTGTCTAGAGGAGCTGCTAGCAGGGAGTGGAACCAGCCCAAAAGAAAGAAGTGTGTTGCAGTAAACCAAGCTAAACAGAGGTGGAGATTTGAAGAGTGTTTTGACATCAGATGTGGAGACGCACAGTTAGGAGTTTGCCTGGCTGGTTTTCGGTCTTGTTTTGGTCCAGTATTTTGTTGCTGTGTTCCCTTCCTTATGTTTTGGAATGGTAATGTATATCCTGTGCCATTATACGTTGGAAGTATGTGATCTGCTTTGCGATTTTGATTTTTACAGGTGATTAAAGTTAAGAGATTTATATGCATATCAGAAGAGACTTTGGACTTTAAAAAAAGTTTGAGACTGTTATGGACTTATGGGGACTTTTGAAATTGGACTGAATGCATTTTTACATTATGATATAGTTATAAGCCTTTGAATGCTCAGAGAGTGGAATGTGATGGTTTGAAAGAAAATGCCCCCCAAAGAGAGTAGCATTACTAGGAGGTGTGGCCTTATTGGAGTAGATGTGGTCTTATTGGAGGAAGTGTGTCACTGTGGGGGTGGGCTTTGAGGTCTCTTTCCTCAAGCTTCATTCAGTCAACTTCCTGTTGCTTCTGAGTAAAGATGTAGGACTCTCAGCTCCAGCACCACATCTGACTGCCTGTCACCATGCTCTCTGTCATGACGATAATGAACTGGACTCTGAAACTGTAAGAGAGCCCCCTCAATTAAATGTTTTCATTTGTAAGAGTTGCCATGGTCATGGTGTCCCTTCATAGCAATTAAAACCCTAACTAAGAAAACTAAGAAGGGAAAACTGCCAGTGAGGGAACAGGAAGCCATTTAAAAGAGCACTGTGTACTCAGCAAGAGGATGAAGAACTCCTGGAAAAGGAAAAAAAAAAATCACAGAAGTGGACAGACTTCACGGTCTTCAAGGACTGGCTTGAAAGGCCAAGGTGAATGGGTAGCTGGTGATTTTGTAGCATATGTTGGATCTCCTGGAACATGAATGTTGATCATAGATAAGAATTTGTCAGAAACACAAAACTGTTCCATTGTATGCATTGGCACTTTGAGGGATGAGGTGATTTGATGTATGTGAGGAAGTAGAAAGTTCCTTGAGCAGCATTTCCACGCAAGAAAGAGCTAAGCAGTATCAAAGTAGCAAGCGAAGAGGCGAGGAAGGGAGGAGACTCTGGAATAAGTATGAGTACTGATAGAAGTCAAGTTAAACAGGTGGTGTCAGAACACGGATCTAATATTTTAACAGATAATTTAATCATAATACAGAAAACTAGGATTACTAAGAAAAGAGAACTATTAGAAGACTCAAATTAGAATGATTCCATATCTACAATGAAGTCAGTGAGATACGTTGACTGTATAAGAAGTGTAGAGAAAAGTTATGGGAAAAAAACTGATTACAAAGACTGTTGACAGTACAATAGCCTATCAACATGACACTTGATGATCAACTCTCTCCTCTCTCTCTCTCTCTCTCTCTCTCTCTCTCTCTCTCTCTCTCTCTCTCTCTCTCAATCTCCATGCAACCAAAAGAGCAACCCTAAATTAACCACACAAAATATTACATAGAGATACTTGAAGATTGATTTTGATACATTTAGGTGATAAAACATGAGATTTTTAAGGGTTCAGATAATCTGTTCTCTGAAATGGCTGAACACAAGTAGGGTGTGTGACTCCACAAAGGTTCTAAACAGATGAGCAAGTCAAGTGAATGAAATATAGAGGAGCTGTACTAATAAAATTCTGATTAGAGAGTGTGGCAGAAGTGAGCAGTGTATAAAGGAGAATGTCAGCTAAGATGCAGAGATCTGAATGGGTAGTCCAAGTTCTTTGTCTTTTTAATAATCTGTAGGTGCAGAGGCAAGGCATGCTGAATGGATGTAAATAAATGAAGTTCTGAAGCAGATCGTGGATTTTGCCATTGAAGAAAATTGGGTTTTACTTTTTTTGTTGTTGTTGTTTTGTTTTGTTTTTCAAGACAGGGTTTCTCTGTATAGCTTTGCGCCTTTCCTGGAACTCACTTTGTAGACCAGGCTAGGCTAGCCTCGAACTCACAGAGATCCGCCTGCCTCTGCCTCCCAAGTGCTGGGATTAAAGGCGTGTGCCACCACTGCCCAGTGGGTTTTACTTTTAAAGGAACTTTTTGGAGTAGCAAAACTACATCATAACATGCTAACATTTAAAATGTATTCAAGAAATGAGATTAAATGGAGGTGCCAGCCTAGAAAGGCAGGTAGATAATGCAGAGTGCAATAAAGGTACTAAAGAAGAGAGTGATTAGGAACAGGCCTATGAATAGAGGAAAAATGGTAACAATAATATGCAGCTCTACTATTGGAAGTCCTTCACATTTAACTTTTCTCAGTGTTGTATCTTAAAATAAATGAGGATCAAATATGACTATAAAATTTTACTTTATTTTGATTTTTGATCAAGGACAAATAATGACAGACTCATATTCAATGCCCTGACCAAAGAAACTTAAACCGGTTTATGTTGGCTCACAGTTTAGAGGTTACAGTCTATCATGACAGGGAAGTCATAGCCACAGAAGCTTGTTGTATTGCATTCACAGTCAAGAAGCAAAGCTCAATGACAGCTAGTGCCTGGCTCAATTTCTCCTTTTTATACAGTTCAGAATCCCAAGCCAGGAAAAGATGCCTCAATTGACCTAATCAAACTCTTCCTTCTGAGGAATGCCAAGAGGACTGTCTCTAGGTAATTCTAGATTTCATCAAGTTGAAAATTAAAATTAACCATGGCAAAAGGAGTGTACAGATCTACATTCGTAGGTGCTCCTGTGGAGGCCACAGGTAATCCTCCCCTCCTAGGATGTCATTGTGAATTATCATTCCTCAGATTCTGCTTACCTGATTGTTTTGTTTACTTAAGACAGATTCAGCTGGGCATAGGGGCACATGCCTTTAATCCCAGCACTTGGGAGGCAGAAGAAGGCAGATATCTGTGAGTTCAAGGCCAACGTGTCCCATGAGTTCCAGGACAGCCAGAGCTACATAATTTTGCACGAGTGGGGGTGATGGGGCAGATTCTTTCATGGGCCTTTGGTCTACCAAGTATGCTAAACGGGCTATTCAATGAGCTCTAGGTATCTACCTGTCCCTGCTGCTTCAGTCAGGGATGGAATACTAACACATACTACAACAGTTGCCTTTTTAAATGTGGGCTCTACAAGTTGAACATAGATTCTCATGCTACCTAGGCCAAAATCTTTACCAACTAAGCTCTTTCCCTGGCATCTGAGTATTGTGTCTTTTATGTTATTCATCTTGAAAGGCTTGTAATTATATGTGTTTCAAAATTTATAAAATACGGTGGTACTATTTTTTTAATTTAAAATATAAAAAGCCTGTCATTTATCACTGAACCCGTCTCACACATCTCTTTAATTGTGATAGATAACCCTTGTTTAAGAAAAAATATAATGAGAAATATGATTTTAAAAACAAATTTGAAAATTGAGGTTTTATTTTACTTAGTAAGTATAATGGGTAGAAAGTTCACTGAAACCAGGTGGATGAGTTCTTCTTTCTCTTTAAAGAGAATATGTAGAGTACATTGTAAGTAGTGTGTGTGCCGGGTGTAGTCTTGCATAAAGTGGACAGTTTACCTCTACTCTGGATTGGCAAATTTTGTCAACAGATCAGGAGATATTAGACAGCTTTCATAGTTCTTGCTTGACTCTTGGCCCAAACCAATGAATCTGAATAGATTCATTGCTATCTCCCGTAATTCTTGATATATCCACAAAACACTTCTATCACTATTATGAATGATGGAGTCAGAAAAATGATAGTTTGAACATGGCAAAATCATGAAAAATAGAGGTAGGTAAGATCCAAACCATGGAAGAGCAATAGGCTCTCCCCAGCTCTCACCAAAAGAATTTTCCAAACAAGTGGTTGGAATCAGAAGATTACACAAAGATGTCACAGAATTTAAACATTGTTGCCTGGAAGAATTCAACCATTAACTGATGAGATCTTCAGATCTCACACTGAAAGTAAATATTCAACCACAGTGTACCTACAGATGTTTTTGAAGTCTAATTGCATATCTCTATATGTAATCATATCCTTCATTTGTTCAGTGTTGAAAAATCAGTTCTAGGTTGGCAATAAGTAGTAGGTCAAAATTAAAGCCATCATTAAAAAACATCAGTGTATAGTATAGAAAAATATTTGAATGATAATGTTTTGAGCCATTTTTATCTATGAAATTTGAAATTATTTAGCCAAACTTTCTAGAATCAAATATATATTTGCTTTCCATGGGCCTATGATTGACAAGAAAAGCAACCATCAATAATCCCTAACTGTCAATATGATAAACACCAAAAAGCACGAATGTATAGAAGGGGGACTTTAAGTGAAAATATCTATCATTTTCCTATAAAATTGATAAAAATACAGTGTGCCACTGTGCCTAAAGCTAATGCACTTTATATATTGTTATGACAAATATTTATATTGTCTGCTTTAACCTACAAAGAGTCAGAGATTGCTCTTATACTTAGAGTCAATATAGAAAATTTCTGAAAAAAAAATGATGAATGGAACTCTACTTATAAAATTCATCACTTAATGGCTATATACTAAAGGAGCACAGATATTTATCTGCAGTTCAGTATTAGATACATATTTATACAATTACTATAGTTTTATATTTTTCAAATTAGTTAAAGCTGAAAATTATTTTAATGTGCTTGGGCTCTTATGAAAAGATATCATTGGGCCGGGGTGGGGGTAGGGGGTGGGGGGAGGGTGGTACATACCTTTAATCCCAGCACTTGGGAGGCAGAGCCAGGCAGATCTCTGTGAGTTTGAGGCCAGCCTGATCTACAGAGCGAGTTCCAGGATAGGCTTCAAAAGCTACACAGAGAAACCCTGTCTTGAAGAAAACAAAAAACAAACAAACAAATAAACAAAAGATAACCATTGACTGTGGATCTTATAAACAACAGAGATGTATTTCTTAGAACTCTGAGCCTGGTATATCCAAGATCAAATAGGTTTTTTTCAACACCTAGAGAGAACCTGCTTCCTGCACTATACACAGTTCCCTTAGGAGATGGAGAAAGGAGGTTTCTGGAGAAGATTTAATAACTTCATGATCTGATTCAGGTGAATGATCTTCATGAGCTGATCATTTCCCAATGGTCCCACCTCCTCTCATTATTGACTAGACTGCAGTGTGTGGATTCTGGGAAGACACAAACATTGAAATTGTATCAGAGAATAATCATGTGGATATTTGGAATATATTCAAGCATGCTTTGTCTTAATCCTTATATTTCATAGGCAGTACATTTATAAGCCTTAGAGTAACTCTTTCCAGCAGGATAAATACATTCTGGCAAAAGATAAAAATTCAAAAGAGAAAAAAGGGGGTCAATTAACTCAGTATCACTTTTCAAAAAAACTAAACTTCAAAATAAGATCTCAATTATTGCTCTACAATTCAATTTTGTTTTTATTTGAAAGTGCATAAAGGTCACTGTGCTAATGCTTCTGCCTTATAAGGAACCACAAGGCTTTTCAGTTACCATCACTTGTCTACGGATGTATAGATAAATTTTACGGTACCATAAATTCCAAAATATAAACTCAATAAAGGAGTAGAGGGCATGCACTCTGAGAACATCTGTCTCCTAATCTATATTGCTTCTATAGTCAAAAAAAGATTGTTTAGCCTTCATTTTAAACAATACTAATTATTTTGACACAAATCTTTGGTTTATAACACAGTCTTTTCCTGCCCTGTATAGAGAAAATCTCTATAGCCTGAGTTTTCAATTACAAAACTAGAAAATTGGATTTCTCTTGGCTGTAGCTATTTTCTCAGCAAACTGTGAGTTCAAAATCCTTTTGTTACCATACACCAAACCTGAAAATGTGCCTTCTGGAGTCTTTTCACATTTACAAAATCAAAGGAAGTTTCTCTATCATTTATTCTTCAATCTATAGTCAAGTAAAGAAAGAGGGGTTATCAAGTATACAATAACTGTGCCATTCTATAGAAATGAAAATAATTTGCATTAAAATGTATATACTGCATTGTTTTGGAATTAACTAAAAAAGGCTTCGAATGATTACAAATTTCATCTGTGCCATAAAGTTACCATTGAAACTAAACTCGTTCATAAAAAAGCAGCCTTTTTGTTTAATAAACTGTCATATAAACTCAAATGAGTAAATAATATTTACAGGACAGTGAATAAAACATATGAAACCCATGGAATTTAAGACAGTACTGTAACAAAGAATTTAAAAACATATTTGCAGAAAAATATGAAATTATGGAAGTGAGGAGCTGAAGGAGTCTTTTGATCACTTAATAATGGGTTTGTGACAAAGAAACAACTATGAAGTGGAAATAAATTGCTCCTTTCTAGTGGAAATTAGTGCAACATGGTAGCTTTTTAGCCCATTGCAGGTGCATAAGATGGTGTGCCACGGAATTTGTATTGTATTCATTCAGTGCAGAAAGCTTTCTAAAGAATATCATGTCCTTAAAAATGAAGTTTATAATATGGAAAAGTGAACTTTGTTTTACTCCTTTAACAATTCAAAATAATATTAAAGATATAAAACATGTTGGTGCAGCATGCCCACATTTGGTTTAAGACTACTTACACAAAGAAATGAATTAATAAAACATTAGTGGATTAACAGCTGCCATTCTCTGTGCTTTCAACAGTACTCTTTTGTTTATTTATTTATTTATTTATTTATTTATTTATTTATTTACCTCCTATCTTACAGTCTTCACAGTATCTTTACTTTCCATTTTTGGTCAAAGGATACACGAAATCTTAAACACAAAGTAGCTATTAAATGTGTACTTCATGACCTATGTACTGGGTGTAAATAAAACCATGAGCAAATGGGCTTGGTCCAACCTTGACTTTCACTCATAGTAAATTACCGAGGCTCACAAAGGTTTCCTAGTGAGATCTGAGCTTGCTTTAACCAGCAGAGCTGCATTAGAGGATTGCTTGACCACATGCGTGGTTATCAGGTGTAGCTGGAGTTTTCCTGCCTGGCCCACAGTCAGGGCAAATCTCTTTCACCTGCCAGTCCCACAGCCTCTCAGACCCGACCAAGTAAACACAGAGACTTATGTTGCTTTCAAACTGTATGGCCGTGGCAGGCTTCTTGCTAACTGTTCTTATAGCTTAAATTAATCCATTTCCTTTAATCTATACCTTGCCACATGGCTCGTGGCTTACCGGCATCTTCACAAGCTGTTTCTCATCGTGGCGGCTGGCAGTGTCTCTCTGACTCAGCCTTCCACTTCCCAGCTTTATTCTCCTCCTTGCCCCGCCTATACTTCCTGCCTAGCCAACGGCCAATCAGTGTTTTATTGACTAATTAGCAACACATTTGCCATACATCCCACAGCAATCAGGTGTGTGGAAGTGTCTGCACTTGGCTGTGCAGTATGCTTTGATCTAGCAAGGGGGGATCTTTTGCCCTGCTCCTTGGCATTCCTTTAAAAAGCTCTTTATAAGAGACTGAAGGTGCTGGTGGACAAGGATCCAGGCCCTCCCAAGCTATCCTGTGTTTCTATCTGTCTCTCTCCCCTCTATGTTGCTATCTAAATATTTCCCACTTCTTCCTCCTCAAGAGTACCCTGGGGTAAAAGTGGGAATGGATCTCCCACAGTAAATATAATTAAAAATTAAAAACTATTAATGACTAAAAAACAAACAATTTCACACATATTTATCTTTTAGTCATCATGTTTGACTAGGATGCATACTTGCAAACGAATCCTTTAACATCTTTAGTATTGTGATTGTCTGCACATCAGTCCTTTGTGTAAAAAAAAAAAAAAACCACAGTAACAAATCTCTATTGGATAATGTTGTTCATAATAAAAATAGTCCTATTTCATGGTGAACCAGATAGAAATTTACCATTTTCTTTGGAACAACTTAATATTACTTCACTGTATTTGTATACTCAATTTATAAATTCATTTATATTGCTTCAGTTTTTGTCTTATAAGTTTAACATTAAAATGAACATTCTTGGATGTATATCAGTAACATATTATAGGGCTAATGGTTTAGAAAGATTGTTGAGAAATATATACTGTAGTAGAATATTATTTTAAGATGTGTTACTTTTGTTTATGTTGCATTTGTTTAACTCTGTGAAGCTGTGTTACTGTGCTTGTATAAATCACCTGATGGTCTAATAAAGAACTGGCCAATTACAAGGCAGGAGAAAGGATGATGGGGCTGGCAGGCAGAGAGAATATGTAGAAGGGGAAATCTGGGAGGATGGAGAGATATGGGAGCCAGAGAAGGAGGAGGGCACTAGGGGCCAGGAACCCATCTACACAACCAGCAAGCCATGGAGTAAGAGTAAGACTTACAGAAGTAACAGGAAAAGCCTAGAGGCTAAAGGTAGATTGGATAATTTAAAGTTAAGGAAAGCTGGCTAGAAACTAAGACAAGCTAAGGCCGGGCATTCATAATTAAGAATAAGCCTCCATGTGTGATCTATATGGGAGCTGGTTGGCGGACCCCCTGAAAAGACTAAAATACCAGCAACAACAAACTGGCATACCAACTTGGGGCTCAAATATCAATCTAGAGCGTAAGAAAGCCGAACAACAAAAAAGGGGCACGGCTCCTTTAAGAGTTTCTGCCTGTAGGAAGTAAGTAAAAAGTCCTGCTGCAGTGCAAGCATTGGCACTCTAGAGCTTTAGGAAGGTTCAATGCAGTTCCTAGTTAGACAAACCTCCAAGGCCAGGAGTTTCATGCTTGGCTTTCCTGACCCAAGAGGTGGGTGGAGCCAGCTGAAAGCTGTGTGCTGAGGATTCAAGAGTAGGTTAGCAGTTCAAAGGTTTGCTCACACAGTCAAAAGGGGCTGAAGATACACAATAAAAGAAGTCAAGATGGAAAAACCTCTAAGCAAGTTACAGTGTGTTTAACAATGTGCATAGACTTAAGGAAAAGGATAGAGTCATAGAAAAAAAAGAATAGTTTATAAAGTCTTTAGAGAGTAAAAGAAAAAAGCCACACAAATGGGAAATACACAGGTAGTTTGGATCCTGTATGTTGTGTTGATTGTGAATTTTTTGGTTGCTGAAAAGCAAAGGACAACTGCAAAAAGATCTGGAATTGAAGGAGGGACTGTGGACATAAACCAGTCTATATACTTTATGAATGCCTTAAATTTAAAAAAAAAAAATCAAAAAATGTATTTGTTAAATGGAAATAAAAATGCTTTGGAGTTTCATTCCCACAAGAGATGAGAGGCTGTGGATTCCTTCAGGGTTAATATGGGTCAGATTTGATGAGGTGAAACCTCCTGAAACTTGACAGGTGATATCTATCAGCAAAGGTTACTGCTGGTCTTCCCAGGACTTGGTCATTATCTCACAATTTTCTCTCTGGAACCCTAAAGATACTTTGTCCACAGACAGCAGGAAAAAGTATGGAGAAATCTATGCCCACATTCCCAAGAGTTGGGGGGTATGGGTGTTCTTTTGGTTATTTGGTTAGTTATAGATGTTTGTTATCACTTAGGGGAATATGGAATATTGACACAAATTTAAAGTTATTTTTGTTATACTGTATATATATTTCTACTCTTGTTTCAAGGATTTTTTGTATATTGATAAAAATTTAAGGTTATTTTTGTTACAACATTATATATATTTTTGAAAGCTATTTTTATAAACTATATAGGATAATCAGGAAATATAGGTTAGTGATTAGTCATTTATAACAATCAAAATTGTAGATATGTTAAGTATATTTTCTAGGTTAAATAGATATATTTTAGGTAGATGGTCTTCAAGTACTTCAAAGGCCTATAGAATATGGCATTTAAAAAATTTTGTTAATTTAAAATTTTTCATGACAGTAAGACACATCTGCTCCTGGCAGCACCAATTTACTTCAGAGAAAATGATGGGCATTGAAGAAACTCCTTATGGAGTTTTCTTTCATCGTGGCAAGGTTAGCCACTGGGCAAAGAAACTGTTCTTGCCTTTGACTCTTGATAATGTGCTGTGCAGACTGGACTTGCAAGACACAGAGGAAAAAGACTGTTCAACTTTGTCAAAACCACGCAGGAGAGTCTTTCAAAATTCCTGCTTCACAGAAGAAACTGCCAGACATTTTGCAGGACACAGAGGAAAGTGGACTGTTGAACTTTGCCAAAAAAAGTCAGGACAGTCCAAAATTCCTGCTTCATAGAAAAGTCTGCCAGATACTCTTGGCCTATAGGCTGAAGATAGATGCCCCAATGTTTCAGAGCAACTTTGGGTGACTGTCCAGGCAGCCAAATGTCTCTGTTACTAGATAATATTATATCCTTCTGGGTCTTTGATGGAGTTGAAGACTAGATAGTTATAGTCACAATTTTTCTTAGTTATGATAGGAAGTAAATTAGGTGTATAATTTTATATTCACTAAGGTAGGATAGATAATGCATTATTGTCTCTGAATGTGCTAACTACAAATGGACAGAATATTGTGAATGTAATCCTTACTTGACAATTGTTATTATATGTAGTCTTACTATGTTTAAGTTAAAACCCTTTCATTTTTATTTAGACAAAAAGGGGGAAATGAAGTAGAATATTATTTTAAGGTGTGTTGCTTTTGCTTATATTGCATTTGTTTAACTCTGTGATGCTGTGTTACTGTGTCTGTCTAAAACACCTGGTGGTCTAATAAAGAACTGGCCAATAGCAAGGCAGGAAAAAGGATAGGTGGGGCTGGCAGGCAGAGAGAATAAATAGAAGGAGAAATCTGGGAGGAAGGATAGAACTAGGAGTGAGAGAAGGGGAGGACATCAGGGGCCAGCCACCCATCTACACAACCAGCAAGCCACAGAATAAGAGTAAGATTTATTGAAGTAAGAGAATGGGAAAAGCCCAGAGGCAAAAGATAGACAGGTTAATTTAAGGAAAACTGGCTAGAAACTAAGCCAAGCTTAATCTGGGCATTCATAATTAAGAATAAGCCTCCACATGTGATTTATTTGGGAGCTGGGTGGCAGGCCCCCCAAAAGAGCAAAAACAACTAACAACAATATATTATTATAATTAGTTTGATTTCTGATGGGTGCAGGTACTATTTCTCCAATTTAATGTCTGAATGTCCATTGAACCTACATATTCAGTTTATAAACACAAACTGAAAAAGTCAGTAAGATCCTATTAATATTGATATTATGAACTGCATATTTGTATCTGCCCGAAATCTATGTGTGGAACCCGTAGCCACCAGTGTGGATGTGTTTGGAAGCAGGAACTCAGTGGATGGAAGTAACTAATGTGAAACATAGGTCATTACACTGGGACACTGACCTGGTGGGACCAGGACTAGTGTCCTAAAATAAAGAACCAGAGTTTGCTTTTTCTGTTCCTCACTATTCTTCCTCATCATACTCATCTCTCCTGCAATAAGGCAAGATCAAGTGAGAATATAGGAAATAGACAAATCTCCAAGCCACGAAGAAGGCCCTCACTAATCGCAGGCCATGTTTCTCAACTAAAGTAATTAAAATGTTTGGTAATAATCGTATAACCTTTAAAGCTTTCAGTATGGCTAGCAGTAAGGCATGGGAAGCCAGATCTGCAGTCTTTACAAATACAATGCTGTCTCCCAAAAGATTCATACAAGATGGAAATAGAGTGATGGTCTAAAAATTATAATCTGTAATATGCTTCATTTTTGTTTTTTCTTAAGATATAGTTTGCTTATGTATGTGTGTTGTACATGTGTGTAAACATGTTCCTGTGGGGGGAGGTGTGTGTGTGTTTGTGTGTGTGTGTGTGTGTGTGTGTGTGTGTGTGTGTGTGTGTGTGTATGTGCATGTGCTCATGTACCCATGGACGTCTTATGGAGCTGACATCAGTGTCTTCTCTGATCACTCTCCATCTTATATATTGAAGCACAGTCTTCTTCAAACTGCTCTGGGGATTCCCTGTCTGCTTCCTATGTCTTGGGCCACCACACCCACATGGTTTTTACATGTGTTTGGGTATTTATACTCTAGTACTCACCCACTAAGTCTGTTCCTAGCAGTTCATTCACTCTCGTTCTTAAATAATATTTCCCATTTTAGAAATCTTGACAGTTTAAGCAATTGGTATAGAAACTATATGAGGAAAATGATAGATTCTTTGAAAATAAAATCAATCAATAAAAATAAAACCATAGAAGAAAAGAATAATTATTGAATGAATAAGTATCTGCAGTTAGTGAGTGGTCACACTCATAGAATGTCTATTTATAAGTGACATTCAGTTCTGGAATCTATAGAACTTGATGTTCACCAATCTAATATTTAACACTTTACAGTATTTTAATACTTTACAAATAAATTTCATGTAGTTTTACAAGCTAGATTTATCACCCCAGGGAAAATGCAAATCATGAACTATTCTAATTAGTTTTTCAGTAGCTTTGATAAAAATACTATGATCAAAAGCAACTTATAGAAAGAGGAGTGTACTTGCTTTACAGTTCCACTGGGGTAAGAGTCCATCATGTCCAGGAGGCAGAGCAGGAAGCTGAAAGCTCAAAGCCTCAAACTCAAGCATGACACAGAGAAAGCAAACTGGAAATAAGGCAAGGCTGGATAATGCCAGTCCTACCATCAGTGGTATACATCCGCCAGCAAGGCCACCAACCAGAAAAACCTGTTTAAATACCGAAGCCTATGGGGACGTTTCTCACTGAAACCACCACACAAACTGTAAGTAGGATTAGATAAGGACTATTACTGAGACTTTACAAGTGAGGAAAGTCAGGCTCAGGGAAACTAAGAAATGTATACAAGGCCTAATAACCAACAAGTTATAGCATAAAGCTACATATAATGTATGATTCTATAAGCCACAGTGTTGTGTTCTTTCATCATTAGTACTTTCTATTCTTTCTTTCATACACATTCAAACATGTGTTGAAAAGGCTTTAATGACTGACCATTCTGCTAACATATGTAAGAAAATAAATGAAAAAGGTACAGTTCTTCTGACTTATGGAGGAGTATAGTGTTGATGCATGAATAGACATACAAGAAGAGTAGCAACTATTCTCACAGAAGTAGGTGCAGGGAACACGGAAAGCTCATGTATTCTGGAGAATACTGGAGAAAACATTTAAGGAGCATGACATTAAAGGAACTATAATTACTACCCAGGTCAACAAAGGGCAGACTGTTTAAAACAATCCTGGTCACATTATAATTTCCAAAAATGTAGAAGATGATACTTTCTGTATGAGAATGAAGAATACAGATACACAAACACAAACTAATTACACTAATATGCCCATCTTTAAACTTCTGTTTTACCTCTGTGATGATATTTATATTTATACAGATTATTCATTCACACATAAATTCATTTCCATAGAACAGATACTGAAAACCAAAAAGTTTACATTGTACCTCCAATCACATCACAAAATTCTCTCCTTCTCTTTTTTTGCATCATCCCCCAGGAGGCTGTATCAACAAGTGCATGCATACCTGTGTTCTGCATCACCTTAAACACTTAGGACTGAGTCATTCAGAAACATAGGAAAGGAAAGAAAAGGGAAGGGAAGGAAAGGAAAGGGAAAGGGAAGGGGTTAGGGAAAGGGAAAGGGGAAGGGAAGGGAGGGGAGGGGAGGGGAGGGGAGGGGAGGGGGAGGGGAGGGGAGGGGAGGGGAGGAGGGGAAGGGGAGGGAAATTAGAAAAAGAGAAGAAAGTCCACAATTCGTAAGAACACAACCTCCTATGTATTGTATGGAATGATCAAGAGTAATGATTCTCAAACACAAAGGGAACTACAAAATTTGGTGGTTTTGAAATTGTAGGCAATATACAGTTTTATGTTTGGAAAAGAAAGAAAATTGTTGTTTTAAAGATACAAACTATTCTAAAGTAAGTTTTTCAAAACCTCTTGGATGAGATGTGGGCCTTGTTGTTGTGAAGAATGAATGACACATTTCAGAATTACAGAAGTGGAGCATGGCTTTCAAATGCTGCCATAGAGGATGAGTACTTTGGCTTATACAGTCTACCTCTTTGGCTGGCTTTGTTTATGAAGTTTGTAGGATGAAAATAAATGATCTGTTCTAGTAAAAGAGGAGATGACATATAAATAAGTCAAAACAAGGACACTTCCTGTTTCCTTAAATTCTAAAATGTATTTGTTATAATAAGTACATGGGCATGTATGCATAGATACACAAATATACTCACACACATGTATATATATAAAGATAGATACTATATATAATATATATTACAAATGTATATATACATATGTAATTGCAAAGACTCTCATACCAAGTAAGCACTAGGATACTTATATTTAAAAAAAAAAAATCTATGATTTAGCTCTTAGTAATTTTTTGTAATTGCCTTATCATTTTTTCAAAGTATGTTTTGAAGCATTTGAATATGCCAGAAATGCATAAAGTGAGTGGTAACAATACATTCCTTGTGAAGGCATATATTAATGCTTGCAAAGAACACATGCAGTACTGGGTTCAATTCTTATTAACACAAAGAAAATGAAAAAAAACTATACATAGTAAAAGTACATTAAATAATACTTAAGAGAAAACACTATAAAGTCATAGCATACTAGTTAATTTCCATTCAATAGTTAACAAAGATATTTAAGAACTGTGATGACCCTTTGAACAATGAATTTCAAGAATTTGTCCTTTGTTTTTCTTCGTTTTTTGAGATAGGTTCTCACTATGTAGCTCTATCTGGCCTAAACTCACTATATGGACCAGGTTGGCTTTGAACTCACAGAGATCACCTGCCTCTACCACCTCTGGAATGCATCACCATGACTGGATCAAGAATTAAAAAGATGTTTCTTTTTTTGGATTACGATTTAAATACATAATTTCCCCTTGTCCTTGCCTCTCATCAAAGAAACTTCTCTTTGCAAATGATGTAGACAGTTACAAAAAGGCACAGCCAATCAACGAGCAGAGCTGTGGAGCCCGTTCCCAATGACGCATCTACACTATCACGCCTGTCCAAGGCTCAGGGACACAGTAGGAAAGAGAGCAGAGTGACTGTGGCAGCCAGAGGTTCAGGGAGCTTTCCTTGAATGTGCTTCCTAGGAATGACAGAAGCTACATTTATAAAGTCATATAGCTACAAGATGAGGACCTAGAAATCACCCAATATTTAACCAAACAGGATTGAAAAATCATTATTTTTCAACCATAAAGTGAGGTCTAATATGATTGTTTAAATGATTTGAAGTTGATGTTGTTTATGAACTGTTAATTAAAAAAAATCTATTCTATACTAGTAAATGTGAACAAAATTTTATATTTTGAAAAAAAAAGAGTATATATGTATATGTATATATATATACATATATGTATCTTGGTAAAAATTAAACTTAATTAAAATATCATGTGCTGTAGATTACAATTTATTCAATGCTTCCCTTTTAATGTTTCCCTAAAAAAATATTCTTTTATTTTTCTCCATTTCTAAAATAAGTGTTTCTTAATTCTGTATTTTTATATGCTCAAAGGTCAAAATTTGCTTAAATAAAAGGCAATTCAACACCTTAGTCATCTGTCTACGTAAGCACATATCTCATCCTTTCTTATTTATAATTGTTCAAAAGTCACCTGGAAAAACATCCTTGGACATGCTCAGTTATACTGAGGGTGGAGGAAGTCACGGAAATACTAAAATTTAGCACAAAGTAAATCTCTTAAATTTGACCTTTCAAATAAGAAAATTCAAGAGAAATAATAATGTTAGAAATTTTATCTTTGAGCAAATTAAAAGTCTTTGTTCAAGAAATTGTGGAATGTGTGAGTTTAAATTGAAGGAACATGGTGAATCCTTTTTGTCATTACGTTCAAACCAAAGGGATTAAAAATGCCTGAAAGCACTGTGTCCTGATTTTAAGCATGACATTTTCCAATGTCTAGTAAAGTATTGTATTACTTCTTAGTTCAACTCAAAACATATTGGACCAGATTGACTACATCTGTTTCTACATTTACTCTATATTATCAAGAAGATTGATTTGAAATGTGTAATGATTATTAAATAGTAGCATGGCTGGTGGTTACAGATAAATTGTTGCATTTTACTATTTCTTGTAGTTACAGAAAAGTTCAAAACGAATAGCCACATTATACAACATTTCTTTCCTATCAATTGTCTTAAGTATCTATTTTACCAACAGTCTCAGCAATGGTAAGAGATGTTGATGTTGCAGTCACTGGCTGACTGAGGAGAGCAACATGAAAAACAGCTCTGTCTTTCCTGTTCAGCTCTGGAACACTGAGCTACCAGACAAGAACAGGACAGGTATCAGTGATATTCCCATTTCTTTCCAAATTTAGAAATTGTTCAATAAATAGTGCTTAGTCGTTAAAGAATTATTTTCCCTAATGTAAATAAATACATTGATTTGAGATCTTATTTAAATTAGTATCATTTCTTTCTTATTGTTAGACATCTTAGTTAGGGTTTTATTGTTGTGACGAAACCCCATGACCAAAAGGCAAGTTGAGGAGGAAAGGGTTTGTTTGGCTTACACTTCAGGGTTGCTGTTCATCACTGAAGGAAGTCAGGACAGGAACTCAAACAGCAGGATTCTGAAGGCAGGAGCTGATTCAGAGGACACGGAGGGGTGCTGCTTACTAGCTTGCTTCCCTTGGCTTGCTCAGCCTGCTTTCTTATAGAACTGAGGATCCAGGCATGGCACCATCCACCATGAGCTGGGCCATTCCCCATTGATCACTAATTAGAAAATGCCTTACAGCTGAAACTCATGGAGGCATTTCCTCAACTGAGGCTCCTTCCTCTCTGATGAGTCCAGCTCTGTCAAGTTGACACACAAAATCAATCAGTACATTTGATAATGATAAAATAGATTTTTGCAAACATTTCTCTATTTCATAAGGTATAAGCATGGCATTATCTAGCTAGATTTTTGTGTACCTAACAAAAAAACATGAAATCTCCTTGGCAAATATTATTTTTCCACAGTAGTAAAATATTATGCTGTTTATGATATTACAGGTCAAGCCTAGCAAGCTTTAAAGTCATCTTGACTGACATCCACAAAGGATTCAAGAGCCCTTTTCAACTTTACTTTTTTTTTTTTTTTTGCTTGACATGAATTCAACGTATATGCCCTGCCTATCCTGCTTTGGAGCAACACTGAATGTCCAGAGTAGACTGGAAGAGACTCCACTCCGCTCTGCCATTTCTGTAATGCTTAAAAGTATCTCACAGGGAGATAAGTTTTCCCTCAGACTGGGAAACACACACAATCGTTTCCTTTATTTATTGCTTGGAGCAGTGATGGGTTGAAGATGCAAATGTGTGTATATAATGAGCTGCAACTGAGTCTATGTGAGATCTGGTCTGATGTAACTGTTGGCTTTGTTATCCTGCTATGTATTTTCACAGCAAAGAAGTGTCTTTCATAAAAATTGCTAGTTCCAGGAAGAAACTGAAAATTTTAAATATAAAGTAATGAATTTCATTACAGTTGTAGTTTCGTTATATCTAAACAAACACAGAAAATACAAGTATTTTAGAAAATGTGTTACTACACAGCCTTATGAATGTCAAATCTGCTACATCCCCTAGGAAGCAGCTTTTAGAGTAACAAAACGTCAAAACTCAAGATGAGGGAAACACTTTGCTTATGTGGTCTTACAGCAGAATGAATAGCGGTCTGCCAGAATCAGTCATTTTTCCATTTACCATGCATGTAGTGGGATCATGGTAGAGTGGCATCTACTTCATCATATCTATACAAGACTACTTAGCTAGTTTGTCCTAATGTAACACAAGCAGAGTAGATGTGTGCTATTTATGGGCAAAAGCATTTAAAGAGAGTGGGCCATTACCACTTCCCTTCTACCAGATGTATGCCTTGATCTGTAAACTTTAGCAGGCCCCAAAGGAGCCACAGAGAAAAGAAGCCTGATGGTTCAAATATCCAAGTAGCATGAAGCTTCTCATGGACCACAATGATATATCAAATGGACATGTTGATAGAAATTAATTATATTAAGGCAAATAAATTTCATGACTTTTTTAAAATTATTGTTAATATAGTGTTAAACATGGTAGAGGAAAGGGTACGTGCAGCACAGAGAAGAAAAAGGATGAAGACAATGTCTTTGAATTTTGCTAACTTGTCAGCAAAATGATCCGTTAAACAATGACCTCGTATGTGCTGAATGAGATGCTAATCCATATGCGTATTTTCATTCCACATCCAGCACTGCCACTTTAGGCAATTTCTCTGTTATTTGAGATTTTCTGTTCTGAAAATTTTTTCTCATTTTTCTCTCTGAAAAATAAGAATGCCCTTTATACTAACTTCATGGTTACTGCCTGTCAGAGCACCCCCATTTTATATTTCCACTCACACAAGCAGTAATGTTTTCTAAGTTGTAAGGTGAACTAGGATTTGTCTGAAGGAAAAATTTGTGCTATGGAAAAAATACAGAGGTTGTGAGTTTTCCAGCAGGATTTTAAGGTTTTTTTCCCTAATGCCTGCAGGTTCGTGAAAAGGTGATTTAAATTTCTCTGGCCAGGTGCTATAAATATATATATATATAATAAAAGTAAGGGTGAAATACTTCTTTGTGCTGCATTCTGCAACTGGCTGTGGTTAGCATGTCTAGCGGAAATGGAAAACATTGCAATAGTGAGCTTCTGAGTGGACAGAATAGCTTCTTCACAAAGTATTATCAAGAATCTGAGCAAAAATGTTGACACATAAATAACTTTTAATAGGCCATGACATTTCCCCATTCTTTCCTCGCTTATCAGTTTAGTCCAAAAACAATTGCCCCGATGTGTGGCAAGCACAGCAGGAGCACAATTTATATGAGACCTACTCCCCTGCCAGGGTCACATTCCTTGCTGATGATGAACTCACCAGGCAATGTCTCTATAAGAGACCAGTGCACCTTCCCTTTTGAGAACCAGATAAGGAAGGGTTGTTTCACAATGATGAGCCCACAGCGAAAAGAGGAAAAGCTCAAGTTTTCAGAAATCAATCAATTCTGTTGGTGCTTTCCTAATGGCTCATATACTCCACACAGATGAAACTAAACCCAACTTTTAAAGAACTCCTATAAGGAAAGACAGAAAGCCAAAGAAAAAACAAAAATGTGTGCATTATTGTAGTCATATATGTTAATATATTTATTAAAATTGATTGGCATGATTAGTTTTCTGTCACCAGCTTATCTTATGCTATTTTCTCATTAAAGTATTTAAAAGGGATTTCATTTAAATACAACATCAAATTTGTCAAAAACACAAATGCATGAAGATGTTCAGAACCTTAGAAGGTGACAGTTGTAGCAAGTAAAAGTTTCTAAGAGGTAAGGGCCTTCGGAACTTATTTTAACTTTCAGGGTGTGTACTCCAAGCTGAGGATGTGTATTAAGGTATTTGGATTGGTATTGTACACATTTCCATAACAGACAGTTATATCTAATTAGGAATGTATCAACCACTTCAATTTCACTTAAATGTTGCCGTATGTGTCATGTGTAAAGGTTACTATGTTTGCCTGGGTGTATCTCCTTCAGAAAAGACTTTCTTTAGTGTTAGTAACCTGTATGTGATAAATTGAAGTGGCACCAGATAACCCAGGTTGAAATCTTGTAATTATAAACTTTTGTTGATCAGGAAAATGTGACATTAAATCAATGCTATTATTTCTTCACATTTTTGTTCTATTTATAGGACTGATCCCTAACTTTATTTTAATCAGTATATATACTTCATATGGAAGACTATTACATACTTATTTTTCATTTATGTGAATTACTCAGTGTCATAACCATTGGCACTGGAAAACTGCAAATGAGAACATCTTGACAGTCATATACGATAGCATTATAGTTTCGGGAACATGGGCTTTGATGTCAGAGAGAATTGGACGTCAAATCCTGGTCATTATGAGACCAATCGCATTTTCTCAAATATTGCTTTTCTCAGCTGTAGGGTTTGAGTAAATTTAACCTTTAAAACATGCATTTTTTCAAACAGTGCAGTATTATTTGAATTTTGTTTCCTATAGTCTGCATTTTAGTTAGCAAGCTAACCATTTTCTCTACTAGGTGGTTTTTTACTTATTTTTTTTTTTCTAACACAAGCCTCTACTGTCCCAAATGAAATTGCATAGTATGCATAGTACAACAACAGGTAGTCGACACATGGACTCATGCCTCCTTCCCTAATGACTCAATAATATCCATGCTGCTTTTGTCTGTTTCTGTGCTGGGGTCATGACATTGGAGCATATTTCTGCCTGAGAGGATCTGAGGCCAAGGCCTCTGCTCTCCCCTGCCCCTTTTACACCTGACCCTGACCCTTTTTCACAAAAAGAACTTCAGTTTGCGGCCTGACTTCTACATTACCCTAGCCCACTTTTCTCTTGACTTCTTTGCCCTTGTGGCCTGGGTAACATACTTCTCTACAGTTGGCTCCTGGCCTTTCTAACCTGAACCAAATGATTGTAGCATGACTTTAAAGGATCACTCAGGTTGGACCCAAGAAGAAAAGAGACCTCTTTTTATTCTTTGTTAACACTATTTTAACCAAAAATTCTATCTCCATTTTAGGTAGAATTGAAACATGAATTTTACATTGCTAGTCTTTTTATAGACTTTACTAAGCTCACATATGCCTATTATTTTAAGAGAAATATTATTGCTTTAATTTTACAATAAATAACATGATTTAATCATTTTTCTAAAGTTATATACACAGTTAGAAAGGTATAGAATGCAGATTGTAGTCTCAGGCTTTTTAAGTTTAGAAGCTATTGTTTTTATTCTCCCAATAATTATATTATGGATATCAGCTGCTTGTATAATATGCATCAAAATAGGGAGAGACAGGATGCCATTGAAGAAACTTGTTTCTTTTGCAGGGGGAAAAAATATCATCAGAAATAAAATACTGACAAAATGAACATACTGTTGTGGAATATAATATTGTTTAGAGAGAAAAATTATAGACACTACAATGCCTTTATGTATTTTTTTATGGAAATGTATTTGGGCTGATTGTTGACACAGGCTAAAGAACCAGTGTCAGTAAAAGTGAACTGTTTAGGTACACTGTCCCAACATATGGTACCCAGACCTGCCTCAGAGAAGGAGGACAAAATGTCAATTGTTAATGTAAAGAACACAATGCCTGAAAAAAATATGGTGAAATAAAGTTTAATATTTATACTGAAGCTGAGGAAGATATGCTTTGCATTGGAGAACTTGACAGTTTATTAAAGACATATCAAAACTATTGTTTAGCCTGATTGATTTGACAGTTCCTGTCAACAAAACTGAATTGATATTTATCCTATGAGCGTTAATGTGATGGAGACTTTCAACATGCTTCTTATTTATGTTTGGATAATCTATAACTCAAACAACTTTACAATTATTTTTATTGATTTTCTTCAGAATTTTTACTTGGAGTCATTAGAGCTCATTGTTAGGTGAAATTCAAAATATTGCATATTTAATCAGTCTACACCTGCTCTATTTAGAAGCAGCCATGATGAGCTTTTTCCTGATACATTTCACTACACTATCCTAGGTATGCACAGGACTAGAACTTTAACAAATTCACCCCTTGTTTGCTATCACCAGTATGAGAACATAGGGAATAAGAAGAGATTGCTTAATAGTTAAGAACACTTGCTACTCTTTCAGAAAATAGGAGTTCAGTTCCAACATCCATGCTGGAGGGCTCTCTACCACTCTCATTCCAGTTCCAAAGGTTCTTCTGCTTGACAGCCAATTGTATATATGTACACACACAAACACACACACGGGGTGAGAGAGAGAGAGAGAGAGAGAGAGAGAGAGAGAGAGAGAGAGAGAGAGAGAGAGAGAGAGAATCATTATTAAAATAAATCTATTTTAAATGAGATCTACAGTAAACCTTGCTTATGAAGTGAAAAAAATATTGTAAAGTGTGCTCACACACAATTCGAGAATCTATATTTTCTGCTTGACAATCATAAACCTAATTGTAAGAGAGAACCTAGATGTGTTTCACGAAAGCTATTCCCCAGGAAAGACAGCACAGCACAGGCAGGATCTCATGGTGATTTCTAAGACCTACAACACTCCCTCTCCACTCTTTTCTACAGTCTAAGTCATGCTTTTGTGTGGCAGCAACTTTTCTGCATTTATTTCTAATTTTTCATTGGGTTAAGTACCCAAAACATTTATTTCAACTCCTTGAATTATTATCTGTCTTTAATCTCCTATTTCTATTGTTAAACTAGATATAAACAGCTCTCTTCCGTTTTACTGTTTTTAGTACTATATATTACTGTTACAAATGCATAAAAGGTACCTAGGGAACACTTGAAGAATAAATGAATGGATATTTTGGACTAGCCTAGTAATATGCGTATGAAACTATTAACTAGTGGTAATTTATACAGGATTAAAATAAATATTAATTTGGGCTCAAGTTTTTGGTGTTTACCTAGTCATCTGTTATACCATTACATCTACAAGAACAGATAACAGCAAGGCAGTAAAGAAATCATACACAAATTGTGTAATGCTTTGGAATGCATCCATTACATACTTTATATAACTTTATAACCTCATTAAACTTTCAAGGCTAAATAATTATGGCTCTATTTTTGCATTACAAATAAGATAGTGAACATCTGAATAGGATAGTTAGGCCTAAGCAGTGCACTAAGAAATGTAAGTAGATTATTGGACTTAATGACCAGAGAGACTTGAGTAAATCTAAGTTTGCTGAAGCCTGAAGCTGATGTAATGAGGTAGAGGATTTTAAGTGTGCAAAGTGGGGGAAGTCTTGAATGAGTAAAGTCCTGAGTGAATGTGTGTTGTTGACAAGGTCACAACCATGTCAAGGACCCTAGCTTCAGACCCATGAAAGATAGAAAGCCTTCCCCCTGCTAGGGAAATGGTAAGGCCTTCCTCTGACCCATGTGTGAATGTCCATAGTCTGTGCAGAAAATTCTCCTTTAGACCCCTCCCCCAGCCCAGTTATTTACTGCCTTGGAGACTGCTCCCAACAGAGATTGCTCCTAATGAGATTAGCTGAACCTGCCCCTTTGATCCACCTGTGTAACTGCCTTCTTATTTATCTTTATGTAATAACCCCGTTTCCCTGTTCAACTGTGTATTATAAAAGTACTGAGCTCCCAAGGTGCTAGAGTTTTTCTGTCAGGTATCCCACTCTATATGATCCTTGCTTTTCTGTGTGTTCGTGAGTCTGTCAGTCTGTCTGTCTGCCTTTTCTTCCTTCTCTTGCTGCCCCAGTCAGGTCCAACTCCCTGGAGTGATGCTTGATGTGGAAGCTAAGAAAAGTAATTCAATATTGTGATTAAGAAATTAACTGTGGTTAAATACTGCAGTGGTGAGGTGCTCAGTTCGAAAGAGTCCTCGCTGCACAAGCGTGGGGACTGGGGTTTGGATACCTAGTACTCATTTAAAAGCACAGAACAGCGATGAGCACCTGCAATCCTGGTGCTTGGGAGGGGAGACAGGAGGATCCCTAGAGCTCACTGGACAGCCAGTCCAACCAACAGTCCAGTTTACACCCTGTCTCAAAACGTAAGATAAATTGATTGAAGAGAAAACCAATATCAACTTCTGGTCACCAGACACATGTGCACACACATCCATATATATGTGCGCACACACACACATGAATATGCACACACAAAAATGAAATGTTCTTAATGAGAGAAGAAATGCCAATACATTGCATTTGTTAGGAATAACCAAATGCTGAGTTTTAAAATAGAAAAAAGTAACATTTTGTTTGACACTAGAACTTTTTACACCCAACTTAGTCTAACTGAATAGATATTAGCACTGAGAAAATCAAAAGCACTAAAACTACTAATGTCTTAGCATGAATGAAGACAGATTAGAGAACAAACTACTAGGATTCAGTGTTTGTTACTATCAGGTACTTAAAATAATTTTGTTGTATTTCAACCTTTGGACACACGTCTTTTTAGTATATACTGTGATGAATGGTAAGCATTTATGTATAATGACCCAAACAAGGAAACACAATGGTTTCCTTGAGAAAAACGCTCATACTGTGGCACAGGCTGAACTAGTGCCTTTTCAGTCAAAACATGATTTGTACATGGAAGAACAAATGATGGACACGTGATGCTCCCTCAGGGCCTTAGCTGATGATGTCTCAGACTAAAGGAAGATTTTTCCCTCAATATCTAGTCACTGGTAAGCTAGAACTCCCAACAAAAAATGACTAAATCTTGCATCTACAGTGCATTCAACACTTAGGAGTTCTCTAAGGAAATTTGTGATTAGTGATAAACATAATTATTTGCTATTGTGTAATAAAATAGATTTACCTTTCAAAGATTTTAAATAACTAAACAAACCAATATTTTCAAACAAAAATAAAACAGCATGTGATAGAAGATTCAAACAGAAACATATACCAAAGGTTTCTACTTCCCCATTGTGAGCAACATTTATGGAATTATTATCTGAAGCTTTAAGTATAATCTCAAAGAAAATTATCCATAATTATATGAAAAGGCTATTAAAATTTGCAGATATGTAAGGTAGTCATAGTCTTATAAACAAATTTCTTTATTTCTTTCTTTTGAGAAGAAAATGATTTATTTAACATGGAAAAACTTGAGTAACACTTAAGGGGTCTACTGACTGCCCTAGTCTATCATCTGAGTCCTAACATGAGGTTTTGGTTTGAACGGAGGCTAGAGGTATGCATAGCTAAGCAGTCCTGTCAAGGGTGTTCTGCCCATCGCTGACCCGTACTTGGGTAAGCCTGGTCTGCCCTGCCCCTTTCAGAGCTGTGTGGAATTTCTTCTTGTAAAACAAGCTCTTTCCTGGGCTAGCACAAGGTCTTGCGCTTTTCCTTCTCTCAGCAGGCATTCCTGGGGAAATTTTCTTTCTCTGGAATCTATTGTTTCAACGGTCAGCCGAGGTGAGGAGCACAAGTGTGTCTTAGAATATCTCTTTAACAGAGTAGTTTTGGTTAACCTCTGTTTGTTTTCAGACCTCAGTCTTGAGGGATTTAGGCTTATATGGTCTCCTTCGTGTAAAAATTCCTGAAATAACCATGTTCCTGAAGCAAATACTTTAAGTAAAATATGAGAAGCCCAAGTTAGAAGACTTTTAATAAATGTCCAGTCACCATGCATGAGAGCCATTTCAGCATGCCGCATTGCTTCTCCACGGTAAACAGAACTCTTAGAACCAAAAGCTATTGGAATCTTCAGTAAATTTTTTTTCAAGTATAAAGGCTCCTTAGACAAAAAAGTATGAGAACCACTACTACGAGGAAGACAGTGAGGGAGGAACCTGGTGTCAGTTATCTTTCCTTTTCTCTGACGCCAATATTCTTCTTTTGAGGAGCCAAATAGTGAGATAAAAATGCCTTCGAGTGGGACTACATAAGAATGAAAACTGTTCCACATCACTGTGTGACCATAATTGGTGTTCATAGTCCCCAGTGTTCCACTAACACACAAGTAACAACACCTATTCTGTAGACTCAGAAGTGAATGCAAACCAAGTGCCTCAAACATTAAAGCTCTTAAGCAGCGGGGAGTTTGAAAAATTCATAGAATTTCCCATACATTAGAGCATAATCCAAAATTTTATTTGATCTTAGAAAGTTACATCTCAGGACCTTTTGTAAGTTATCAAAGATAAATAGAAATCTTAACTAATCTTTATAAGGAGCAACTGAATTGTTTCTGTTCTTTCTATAGGAAATTCTACAAAAATTTTATGCAAAGAGCCAAAATATCCCAAGAATTTTATAAATATACATATTCTGACCAGTCCTTGAAATGTTTGTTATTGAGTTGATATGTAGAAACCATCTTTTAACTTATCATTTTAAAAGTTAGAAAATAGGTTATTTGACACTCTTTTAAGTCCATCCAACTAAAAATAAGTAGCAAGTTCCTACTGAGTATTCTTGTTTGTTCTGTACCCTGACAACTGATACTAGAGACATCATCCTAAGAACCATTAATAACACATTGCAAATATTGTATTACAGTCTGTGCAAAGTAAAAGTATATTTTCCAATGACGATAATGTTGGAATGTGCAAGAGATCTATGGTGCTATCATTTTGCAACACTGAATTCATGTTTTTACTCTAAAGGGTGGATCATGTTTGTTGGATAAAGAAAGTGCCAACTAACCAAAACAATATGTGTATTCTATTACTCTTCCATTTGATGTTTGACAAAATGAAATGGTACCTACCCAAACCACAATATCAGGTTATGTATCCAAGTGGATTTTGTTTATTTGAATCAATATACAGGATTGTGCACGTTTGTGGGTTTATATTGCCACAGCCACAGATGGTAGCCACTGAATATATGACATTTTTATATAGATGCACATGTTTTCAATGATGCTAAGCTTAATAATTTATGTATTTTTATATAGCCCATGAGACTGAAAGGCAGCCAAACAGAGCCACATCTAGAAATGTTGCTGATGTAAACTAAATTAACTTTAGCATAATACTGTACAAACAAAATGAGAATTAAAAATAAAACCAATGTATCTAATGCATCTGAAGTACTAGTCACATTCTGTGGGTCACTGAGGTGAAAGACTTCACACTTTTCCACTAAGGAAGCTTAAGCCTAGGGCTTCTGATGAATGCCCTAGTATACTCTGCTTTCTAGCCCTAATGAAAAGCCCTACAACCTCAAAAGAACTCTGCTGACCCACCGATAGGGAACTATACTGTGGCAGAGGCAGAACTATAGCTACACTGAATATTCAGAGTCCCTTAAAGATGTAAAATTTAAGTTAAAAATACATTATCTATAATTCTACTAACAAAGTACTTGCTAGAAACAAAACACCCTGTTTGACTTAAAATTTATACTTAGCTGATGTAATAATTTATATTGAAAAAGTAAAGAATATAATCATGGATCCCAAATGTCTGTATTTTAAATCAATTTCTAATATTAAAGCTTAGGAGTACTTCAGATATATTTGGCATTTGTAAAAATTATATAAACATAGTAAAATCTTTTCACATGCTCCTAATCCCCAAAGAAAATATGTTTAAATCTTTATATGTACCTATAAGTTATGCATTATGTCATTAATACTGCTTCCTGACAAAATATGTCATAAGATAATGATGTTATCATGTTTAAAATCATGACAATTATGTTTTATGAAAACTGGAACTACAATTTCTTGATGTCTGAGTAGACTGCTCTGGTCATATGGAATCCCTACATTCATTCTAATATAGATTGTTATGAACTGTGCTTTTTAAAGTTGTAGAATAAGTCTATTATATTAAGGTATTCTTTTAATATTAGACAAAATAAATTTTGTTATGACAATATATTAGCCAAAAGAATCATCTGTTTAATGATCTATACAAAATATTATTTTATTAGGGTTCATTTAAAAATGCATCACCCACATGATATAAATTGATATAAAATTGCTAAAATTTGAATTGAAAAATAATTTTTAAAAAGCAGCAAATAATGTGTATTTTGAAAGTATTAGTAGAGGTTTTAAAAGTGTGAGATTTTCATACCAAAAGAATATTCATTTATAATTAAACAAAAGTTCGTGGTTTTGTTTTTTATTTTTTTTAGATTTTTTTTTTTTAATTTTATGTGCATGGGTATTTTGCCCGCAGGCGTGTGTGTGTGTGTGTGTGTGTGTGTGTGTGTGTGTGTACCAAATGCATGCTTGGTGCCATGGATCCCCTGGAACTGGAGTTACAGAAAGTTGTGGGCTGCCATGTGGGTGCTGGGAATTGAACCCAGGTCCTTTAGAGTGCTCCTAACCACTGAGCCATTTCTCCAAGCTTGTTTTAGTAACATAACATTCTAGTAAAAATATGTTCTTAAGTCTAATAGTGCAAATATATCCACACAAGAGTTTGCACACACACTTATTTACAGCCTTTTTTCACCCATTTAACCTAACTTCATGTCAAAGCAGGAAGAGGAGACATGTGGCTATGATATTCCTGTGAAGAGAAGCAATAATCACTGAGCACTGCTCCAGGTGGAACACTGGCTGGCAGGTGCCTACAACTGTCGGGATGCTGCAGCATTTCCTAGGAAGAGATAGAAGGTTCATTGCATTAACTGGCACCAGAGACAACAGCAGTAGCAGATCGTAAATTTCAGGAACTACGTTCTTTCACCTTCAGACTCCTTTCTATGTGAAAGCAGATCATTAGACCTTGATTTGAGAAGTACCCTGCTTACAGAATAAGGAAAAAAAGAAAGAAAAACAATAACAATTAAATCACTGTACCTCTTAAGACACAGTGTTCAGGAGAATATGAAGTAACTGGTCCTGTCATGTCTCATCCCACCCTCAGTTTAGAGCCATTAGATCATGTTCCATTTAATTGAGTGTGCTGCTCCATCACTGTGTACCTCCTTCATCCTACCTAATCCTAAAAATACATGTTTCTCTTTTTCATTAAGCCATCATTCCTGAAAGCTCCTGTGACAAGCTCCTTATTGAAGTATATTTGTGTGTTTTCCTCTTGTTATCCTGGCTTTTTTTAAAGGTGCATAGCTACAGACCTAGTAATGGGTGAAGGAAAGAACATTTGCCTCTCTATAAACGCATACGGGTCTCCCTGCCCCCTCTGGAGGACTGCTCTTACGTTCATGCTGCAAATGCTGCCCTAAAAGTTATTCGTGCCTTATACTTTATCTATGGAAAAATTCAGAAAAATGATCCAGAAAACATAATTGCCATCACCAAGGATCACTGGGGGAATTAGAGAACAGAAACAGAAACAGGCTGTGGAGCTGGGTCCCATTTATTTTTTGTATTTTTTTTTAATCTAAGCTTAGAAAACAATTTATCTTTAGAAATATTTGGAAATCCCTTAAGAGGTTTTTTAATGTTGTTGTTACTAATCACATTTATTTATCTTTTTAGTTAAACAGCATTGATGACTGCTCTGTGAGACACTGAATTGTAGAGAAAATGGAACACAGTTTTGAAATTACTCATAGCATTATATATGTTACTTTATAATGTTCATAACGGCTCTGATTTGACTTCATTGTGAGTTAACATGAAAATACCCAGTTCTTCAATAAACAGTGAGTTGAAAGATTATTTTTTTCTTACCACTTTAACTTGGCACTTGCAACATTGTTTGATTCATAGTAGGTATTCAGTGCATATTCAATGACAGAATAAATGAAAACAGAGGTATTATTCTGAGTCCTGTTGAATACTATAGTAATTGTTTAGTCTAGTAAAGATAATAGCATTGGTTAAATCTTATCGTAGTTTCAGAAAAAACAGATTATATAAAGTAGATTTGGAATAGACTAGCTATATTTTTTGATTTATTGCTCTTTGTTACATTAATAGAAAGAATAGTTTCTACTTCTAATTCTAAATAATAATCATTTGAATATAATAATCTTCTGTACTATTGAATGTTTTATATTATTTGTGAAGGTACTAATATAAAATAAAATAGGACAATTATATATATATATATATATATATATATATATTCCATTTTTAGTCTATGCTAGTTAGCTAGAATCACCACTTCTTGTGATTTTCCCATGGGAAATCTGACTACCCTAAAATGTCTGTGCACATATGGATGTTTTTCAATAGACTTCAGAATGTCAAATGGTGGTCACTCATAGAATCCATTAAAAGTATTAGCTAAATAAGAAGGAGAAATTGTACTTTGTATAAATAAGATAGTTTAAAAGAGGATTTTCCATTTAAAACATTTATGCTAAGACTACATAATGATTAACCAGTTTTAATAGAAGAAAAAGGCAAAATAATCGATAGTTAATCTTGCCAAGTGTAGAGACCCATATTTTGTGATCACAAAGGAGGTTTGTGGTGGAATTAGCTAATTGACATCTGCTGGGAATGACTTCAGTGTCTAATAGAATTTGCACAAAATAGATGTTCCTCAGAATACCCCATTAGCAAATGTGACCTTTGGCAAACAATGCTGACCCTCAGAGTTTTCATCAGTAGCTGAAAAGATTGGATCAATAAACTTCAAACCCAAAGCTCCACAATGTTCTCTGATGCTTCCAGGCTTCCCACTCCAATATTGACATTCTCATATATTTTTGAATGGTAAACTTGAATCCATTGTAAATATATGCAATATTTAAGAATAACACAGACAAATTTGATAATTGAAGCATAGAATTTTTTTTTTTAGTTTTTTAAGAATATATTTAGTTGATATCCACAAGAATGACTATGTCTACAATGCATGTAAAATGATCTGAGATTAAAAAAAATACTAATTAATTATTATCTTTGCATTATATATTGCATTAAACGGTTTGAATTTTACATACTATGATGGATGACAATTTTATATAAAATATATTCAGTAATAAAATATGAATAAAAAGAAAGGTAGAATGAGGAGAATAAGACAAGGAGCTAATCAATGAAGAATACTAAATAAGTTTGCTCTTAAAAGCTTTGGGCGATTGATTGATGAAATTCACATGAGTAGATTTTGCACTGATGGTTTCTCCTCAACTATTGTTACCATCCCGGAAGAGGACAACTCCATAGTCACAGATGCCTAACTATGATCTGTTTATGGACTAGATGATGTCTGAAATCTGCGATAACTATAATTTACCAATTTAAGGTACTATCACATCACCAGTGGCAAATATATATGAAAGGGTTGGAAGATGGAAACAGCAATCTGAATATATTTCATGGAAAAAGAATTATTTTGAAGAAGAGCAAAAAGAAGTGGTGAGCTCATTACATATAAGACATTCAATGCTGAAATAATGCTGCCTGCTAATCACAACTAATCTATTCTGTGCTACTCATCATTATATTGGTAAATTGGTCGTATGCAATGTTACAGCTTTAATCCAGGGTTGCATATGTCTTAAAGTGTGTAAAATTGTACTTGTCTTATGCTTAACTCATAACACATGCTGTCTTCCTGTACTAGTCTAATGCAGTTGCTCTCCTTCAACTGAAGTACCTACAGTTTTGTAATGATGTGTTGATTTGTTTCTGCTTAAAGCTCTATTTAAATAAACATACGTGTGAGGAAGAGAAGGATTTTGCCAACCGTCTTTGGCTTGCTCATGTCTTCCCTTCTCACATTTCCCAGTGGCAGTGCGGGGCGAGACCTGATGGAGGAGGTGAGCATGAGGAAGCTTATCATCTTCTACAAGTTAGCACTGTGGCTTCTCCAGGCTCCAATTTCCAGTTTGGGGATTTTTGAAAAAAGGACTTGCAGAACTCATGTTTTGGAAAAATGCCAAATGAACAAGTAATAACATCAAAATTTAACCCCAGGCTGAATTCAAATCTCACTTTCACAATATCAACCTCAGGAAAAACAAGAAAAAAACTTTTATAAAGCTTTACTTGAAGAAAAATTCAGAGAAGTTTGGTTTTCTTTATGTTTCATATAATAATATGCTAATTGCTTGATGATTCTTATAGCACCTCTGTTCTTATAAGTTTTTTTTATTTTTTGCTTAATTTAGTTATATGAATACTTAAAATCAAGCTTGTTGATTTCTATGATAGATCTTGAGAAACGTTTTATTTTTCATAATTTAGTGAGCAAATAGGGTAAAAGCATATCCATTTGTTTTGGCATAAATACAAAAAAATTTAAGTTAAACAATATTTTACAATTTACCTGGCAAATGCAATTATGTAAATTAAATGCTTGTGATACTTGCATTTGATAAAAAACATGAGTGAACTTTATTTCATGATACATATGAGATTTGAATCTGAGTAAATTATCATTTTACACAAGTGAAATTCAAATTTTGAGCAACAGAGACTATCTCCTGAAGTCAGGGAAAGAAACAGGCTTTCCTTATCTAATTCTCGGTGGACACTACAGTTAACGATGCTATGACTAGTCTATTTTTCTTTCCAGGTAAACAATAAAAATAAAGGGTTTGTCTTCGTGCTAGCTCCAGAAATTAAACTCTTACAAGGATCAGTAGATGATAATTAACACAGAGGCCTGCAACTGAACAATGTGAAAAGAATGAAGGACTTTGGGGCACCGAATCCCAAATGAATGTCTTTATGAAGCCCCTCCCCTCAAGGCCCAGGGATCTATGCAGAGGAAGGGCAAAATATTTGAAAGAGCCAGAGGTGGCAGATGATTCTGGAAACAGCATCATCCAGACACCACAGGACTGATACACATATGAACTCACACAGACAAGAAATGCTGTGCAGGGTCAAACCAAACAAAATCCCAGCACTGAGGAGGGAAATGGACATGGCCTCCCACACCTAACCAAGAAGTTACTTGCAATTGATATCTACCAGAGAAGGGGAAATCGCTTTTCTCCAGTGGAGTATCACCAATATGTCAATCACACTCTAGGAGGCCCCATGCCAGGAGTAGTTAGTCAATACAGACTTAACTCTATGGGTTTTGTGTGGAAGGGATGTCAGATTTTTGTTTTGTTTCATTTTTTTGTTTGTTTGTTTGGGGTTTTGTTTTTTGTGTGTGTGTGTGTGTGTGTGTTTTCAGCTTTTTAAGTTTGCATGTTTTGATTTTTATATTTTTTTTGTTAAGTTTTTGCTTTTTACAGATAGGGAGAGAGATCATGAAGCTAGATAGGCAGATGGGGAAGATCTGGAGGAGTCATGGGGGAGAAATATATTGTATGAAAAAAATTTAAAATAAAACAAAAAATTTAAGTTATTAGTATGTATACAAAAACCTGTCAGAGCTGATATCCAATTGGAGCACTCTCCACTTGTTAATGATAAATATTAATTAATATTTTTTACAATATTAATATAATTGCTCTTTTAATTTATAATTGTGAGCACTGACAAGTACAAAATATCACTTAGGGAAAATAGCCTTAATCCTTGGATCCAGATATATGGTAACAGAGTAAAAGGATGGAGCTACAGAGTGAGATCCAGGACAGCCAGAGACACACAGAGGAACCCTCTCTTGAAAACAACAACAACAACAACAACAACAACAACAATAGTAATTGCACCTAGACCTTCAATTTTATTTGATATATATTTTTTCAGTATCTCTTCATAAGTCGAATGATTAGCAGCCTTCTCAACTGAATCCACAGAAACATTTATAGTCCAAATATACATAATGTTGGTTTCTTCTACAGCTGGTTTTAGCTAACTGCTTTCTCTCCAGGGAACCATGGAATACCATTATCCATTAACTGAAAATACTGCATTGACATTGGGATATTTGTTGTGGAGCCTTTTTCAACATGGCAGTTGCTATTATACCTTCTTGACACTCTTGTACACACAGATGGCAAAGCAATTCTAAATCCAGCCCTCCTTTATGGTGTCTTGCTGAAAGAGAAGATGAAGAGCTAGTCAGTAGTTAACCTGAGCTAACGGCTGAGCAGTTTTAACTAATATAAGCCTCTGTGTGTTTACTTGGGGGGATGCAAGAGGGAGAGATTTGTCCTAACAGCTGTCTGGCCGGCAGGACACAGAAAATCTTCTGACTATACAAAACACTCCCTAACTATATGGTTATGATCCACTTTCTAAATGTCTAATCAGAGAAAGTGAAACAATTGAGATTCTAATTTCTAAAGGAAGTGTAACCTTTACTGTATTTGTCCTACTGTTTGTGACTAGTATATAGCAGTGACTGATTTCCATTCCATAAATATTTCTTTAAAATAGACTATGTTGTTCTGTTTAGACTTGATCAAGTAACCTGTCATTAAGGAACTGTAGCAGAAACAGGATGTTCTGGGTATGATGGCAGTCTATCAGCCATGAAATAATGGATGACTGTGTAGATGCATCTGAAAAACAGGGTGCAGCAAACACAGAGATGGAGTCCATGTCACAGTCAGACTGTCCTCTTCCAGGACAGAATCAAGACACGTGCACATTTAGGTAAGAAAATGTGCTATAGATAATCTCTTCACCATCTTCCAACCAGGGAAATGATCTTAAGCATCTGGGATTCACGCTTTAATCTCTGGAGCTTAAATCACACCATAGACGCTTATGCATATTTAACAAGGATGAAGTCTTTAAGCATTAAATGGGTTTTTATTATACCCTCAGTTTAAGAGAAGACTCTACTTCATCCATCCCTCTGTCTCTCCTTATCCATGCATGCCATGACTGCACCCAGGGAGGAAGGAACAATTATTCTGAATGGCAGTGGTTTGGGACTTTCAGAAGCAGTAATAGCCTGGGTGATGGGAGTGGTCCCAGTCTCCTTTAGAGCAACTGATACTAGTACTGGTAGTCAACATAGTGATGCTCCACAACTTCATTTTCTCTCCACAGTTACATCAAAGCACAGCTCTGCACCATGTGTCCACTCAGTGGAAGACCCATGCTCCCAGCCTGTAATTGATCCCATTACTACCATCACATAGTTACCGTCCACCTAGGAGACCACTGCCTCCAGCAGGCCTTCTGTCGGGCTCCTTGTTGATTTCCTTAATGTCCTTTAGCATCATACCACCCACTAAGGAAGGCCTCAGTTAATGCAGTTAGCTCCTGTATCTGGGCAAGTGATTGCCTTAGATACACATTTTGGATCATGGGAACTTTTCGTAAGCTCCACACTCTGTAGCCCTGTCCATTCCAGTGCTGTGGAACAATCCTTTTCTACACTATGAATATATATTATGCTCATCTGCTATTAAAATGCTTATTGGCCAGTAGCCAGGCAGGAAGTATAGGCTGGGCGACCAAATGAAGGATGATGGGAAGGAGAAGAGCAGAGTCAGGAATCACCAGTCAGATGCAGAGGGAGTAGGAGATGAAAGTGCCATGCTAATAAAGGTACCATCATATGGCAAAGCGTAAATAAAGAATACAGGTTAACTTAAAATGTAAGAACTAGTTAGTAATAAGCCTAAGCAATTGGTCAAGCATTTATAATTTATATTAGGCCTCTGAGACAATTATTTGGGAAGAGGCAGTATTTGGGAACAGGCGGGTGGCAGAGAAATGTCTGAGTACATTCCAGTTTTGATGAACTCTTTCTCACTGGTGCTGGCACCTGCAGTCTTCCAGGTCCTCTATCCACTTTGTGATAGGAAGGCAAATGAAGCCAAGTGAAATCTTCACAATGGCAGCTATTGCTGGCTGAGAAACACCATCTTCAGTATCTACAATCTTGTCCTACTTCTGTCTGGATAAGGCTAAGTTTTTACAATCTCTTCCTCTGCTTCCCTTTCACCTTTGTGATCCCTTGAGATGGCCAATACCTGTGTTATGAAGTTCTCAAATATTTTTTCAGGTATAATTTACAAATAAGTAACCTGATGCATATAATTTTCAAGAATAAGAATTTTGGCAAGTGTTTTGATGCAAGATTTTCCTAACAGAGAGCTCTGTTTCTTCCTACATCCTTTAACATATTGAGACTTAAGCTTGGTTGGATGGATAGAGAGGCTTCAACAAGGACATTTAGAAATACAAGGTAGAAAAACATTGGTTTTCAGACAATGAAGATTAGGAAGGAGATGTCTCTGGGCCACCCAGCTACTGGTTCCTATCCAGGGAGTGTCAGACATGTGCTCGCTTTCATGGCTTGGGCCTCAAGTTAGACCAGTCTAGGGTAGAACCAAAGATGACTGTCCCAAATAAATGAATAAATAAATAGAAAAATAAAATTAATAAAGTCAATGAAATGATTCCTAATGATATTCTGCAATACTCATAGATTAGTGCCTTGTCCAGGCATCATCAGAAAAGCTTCATCCAGCAGCTGATGGGAGCAATGGCAGAGATCCATAGCGAAGCATTAGGTGAAGCTCACGCAGCCTCCAGGACAGAGGGGGAGGAAGAATTGTAGGGGCCAGGGGGTTTGAGGACACCAGGAGAACATGGCCCACCGAATGAACTCAGCAAGGGTCATTGAGTCTCACAGAGACTGAAACAGCAACAAAGGAGCCTCCATGGCTTTATGATAGATCCTCTGCATACACTCTGTGCTTGTTTAGCTTGGGTTTTTTGTTGGACTCAAGATACTCTGAGTATGTATATGTGGCAGTGGGGGAGTGTCTCTGACTCTTTTGTCTGCTCTTGGGGCCCTTTTCCTCTGGCAGGGTTTCCTCATCCAGGCTTGATATGAGGGTTTGTGCCTAGTCTTATTATAACTTGTTATGTCATGTTTGGTTGGTATCCTTAGGAGTCCTGCTCTATTCTGGAAAGGAACAGAAGAACAGTGGATCTGAGGGAGACTGAAGGTTGGGGGAGGGATGTATTGTTTGAGAGAAGAATGAAGAGGAAAGAAGAGAGAGAGAGTGAGAGAGAGATGGGGGAGGGAGGGAGGGATAGAGTAAGAAAGGAAGGAAGGAAGGAAGGAAGGAAGGAAGGAAGGAAGGAAGGAAGGAAGGAAGGAAGGAGATGTAATGAAAGTGAAAGAAACAGTTAAACTCATCCCAATTTAGACTTAGGGAAAGAAAAGTCTACCAAGTACGTCAGTGCATAAAGAGGTTCTGTGCAGAAGGAGGCTCTGCCCCACTTTGTATATCCCAGCTCACTTGATGCAGCTTGCTGCTTGTCTGAGTTCTGAGATCATACTTGCCCAGAACCATGGATTCCATAGACCTCCACAAGGGGTATAGAGACTGAAAAGACTCCTAAATAGCTCAAAATTCATGAATTCATGGTAAGAAGCTATGGATGAACCCCAAGATTTTCATATGCTTCTTATGCTGTAGCCTGTACAAATACTATGACATTATGAAGAAAAGGTGGTAATGATTGTCTAGAGTTTCCTCTTTTCTTTTCTTTTTCTTTCTTTCTTTCTTCCTTTCTTCCTTTCCTTTTCTTTTTTCTTTTTTTCTTTTTTTTCTGCTTAAAAGAAAAAGTTAAAGAATTATTAAAGTAACTCAAGGAAAAGAAGGTAGAAAGGGTGGTCTGAAAAGAAGAAAATAAAAATGGAAAATAATAAAGAAAAGAGAAAGAGGTGCCATTTTAAATAATAAATCATAATTACAGATATCTGTGAAATAGTATATATATATATACATACTTTTTGGATTGATTGAGTAAGCTGATTAATAAATCTACTATATCACCTATTTACCCTGTTTTGTTGTGAGAACACTCAAATATCTGTAAGTTAGGGATGTCTGTTTAGGTCAGTTGCATGTATTTAATTGGGTTATTGAGTTTCTCTCTTTCCTTTTCCTACCCCCTAGGAAATCATATTACTCTATCAATGTATAGTGTGAATTTTTTCCATATCATGTAGGTTATATCTATTCTTTTTACCTCATGGTGAAAACAGTTATTATAATCTACATAAATACCATTCCTAATATAGACATATTTTATCTCACGAGTTTTTAACTTTACAATGATGTAAAAACTACACACATTCAGTAGAACCCTTCCTTAAATTATGAACCCATTATCATATGCCCTTGAGATGCTGGACTGCAATGGAGTAGTTGGTATTCAGTCCACCTTGGGGTACCAGCCCCCTAGGGCGTGACCTCTTGGCTAGCTTAAGACCTGAGTAGCATGTATGCAGGTCCCTTCTCTGTTTTGTGCACGCTCTTGGAGGGTGGAGACTGAATCAGGTTGCATGAAGCTGTGTAGGACCAGTTCTTAGCTTTCCAGGACTCTGTGACTGAATTTGCCATATCCTGCATTAATGAGTTGTTCCCCCCATTATAATCCTTTAATAAAGAGTTCCTTTATCAGTAATTTGAGTATTGTACTTTCTGCATTACATCAGTGAGCACAGCTTCTGGCTCTAATGAATTAATGATCAACAAATAGGAGGGGGAATTCTCAATAATTTTAATTATGAGGAAAATACAATTGAAGTCATTGATGTAGCTAACACCTCATACTACAGCAGCTGTCACCAACAGGAAGCTGTTCAGGTTAATCACTCTCTCTGGCTCCTGATATTGTCAATCATTGAACTATTTCAAAGTATCTGTGCTATTTTAAGACCTAAGACCACCAAGAAAAGCTATAATTGTGTGTTAAAAGTCTTAATGAGTTCAGAATAATGGCACGTAGGACTAATGTTAGGAAAAAAAAGTTGCATGAAGGCTACTTTCCGAGGCTAGAGGAATTAATAATGAGTCAGATTAAAAAAAAAAAAAAACAACTTTTCTTTCCATGGTCTCTTTACTTCCAAAAGTTTCTACTCAGGCTACAGAGGCACCCTCTTAGTCTTATTAGCAAGGAAGAAGCTTAGCTTTGGGGTGGTCATGATGAGTAGTAACATGGCTGGCGCCTTCCCCTCATCACCACACCCTGAAAAACATAAGCATGCTGACTCCATAGCAATTCAACTACATAAATTTAGGTTGGGAAGGACTAGCCTTAGTTGTGGAAGTGTAACCAGCAGGTAAAAACTAGTTCATGGAAAAAATGATCTCTAAGTCCAATTAAATAAATAAATGACACTAGAAAGCTATTTGTAACTGGCCAACAGTGTTTTCTACATTAAATTAATAGCTGTAATTTAAAGCATCTCTCTGTTGAAGCACTTTGGAGTGATACTCAGTCAATTTCAAATATTATTAGCCAGCTGGAAATGTCACTAGTTTGGGAGGAGTTAATCAGAGAAGGTCAGTTAAATTACAGTCTATTTTGGTCTGGCAATAATCTATTCCCTGCTGATGCCAAACTATGAATTCAGTTTCTTAGGAGCCTGGATGTTTTAAAGTGTTCTTTATTATTTGTCATAAAAATGTATTTATTTTGAAAATTTATTTCTATTTTAAATCTAGACTGCACAGGATATGTAATTCTTATCTATACCTCATACCTAGCTGAACCACCCCCCCATTTTGTGAATAACTACTTATGCTCACATCCCTATTGTTGTAGACTATTTTAATACTTTCTAGGAAGGACATTTTTGACTGAGTTGTCCTGTAGTTCTGCACTGTTTGATAGTCCCCAGAGAGGGGACTTGACACCACTGTTGTGCTCACATTTATTATTTTCTCTCCAATGCCTTTCTCCTGTTCAGTTTGTGAAGTCCTGTTTTCTACCATCTACAAATTGCATGTTCTTTCTCATGCTCTTTTACTGGGGTTTACTTATGGAGACGCTTATTTCAGAAAAACTGAGAATTCCCATATTGCTCATAGCACACTGCCTATAGTCCTGCTTCAGTACTTTACATAATTCAGGTGCTCTGCTCATGAAGTAGTCTCACCTCCCAAGCCTTCCCACCTACTCCTTACCATTCTAGGTGCTTGCATACTGCACATCCTGCCAGATCTTGATCAAACCCATATTATTACATTCAACCTATATACTTCACCAATGCTCTCTTTTGTTCTGCACCAGTTATGCACCATTATGGTGGCATTTTATTTGTACTGAAATGTGATTTTAATTGTATGTTAATAAATAAAGTTGCCCAGGGGTCAGAGCTATTAGAGCCATAGCAAGAGCATGGCGGTGGTGCCGCATGCCTTTAATCCCAGCACTTGGTAGACAGAGCTAGGTAGATCTCTGTGTGTTCAAGGATACAGCCAGCATTGGAGACACATGCCTTTAATCTCAATCCCAACCATAGAAGACCTGGAAGTCTCTACAGACAGGCAGTGATGAGGCAGTCATGTGTTTGGGTTTACAACCAATGAGAAGGCAGAACAGAAAGACTATATAAAGACTTTAACAAGTAGCTCTCTTTCGGAGAGGTAGGACCACCGCAGGGGGAAGAGTAAGGTTTTAGCTCTTAGCTTTCTTCTTTGCATTGGTTCTGTGTTTCTTATTTAATAAGATGGTTGGTTATATCTACATACCATTGTTTCTGTTCAGCAGCAACACTTCATGTTTGCTTTTCCCTGAAATACTCATTTTTTTTTCTTTAGCACAAACCACAAAATGCTGTGGGATGTTCTGTATGCTGTGAATGTGTTGCTCTGATTGGTTGATAAATAAAAAGCTGATTGGCAGTAGCCAGGCAGGAAGTATAGACAGGATAAACAGACAAGGAGAATTCTGGGAACTGGAAAGTTGAGTCAGGAGAAGCCAGCCTGCCATCCAGGGAGCAGCATGTAATGGCACACAGGTGGCAATATATAGATTAACAGAAATGGGCTGAGTTTAAGTGTAAGAGCTAGGCAGTAGTTAGCCTGAGCTAATGACTGAGCAGTTTTAATTAATATAAGCCTGTGTGTTAACTTGGGTCTGAGCAGCTGTGGACCAGGTGGGACACAGAAAAACTTCAACAACAATAAAACTGTAATTGCAGTTAATTCTAGCGTTCTTTCCAATTCGTGTCTGAAAAGAGATAGAACATGTATGATGCACAGATATATCCATATTTCCAAAATAAATGAATATAGAAGCATGGAATGATTATGACTAGCTGAGTACCACATTCACATCTTTCTCCCTGTGTATATTACACAGTTTTCTCTCTCTGCATTATACTCTACACTCCTCACATAAGATATGAACCATTGTTCTACATTCCTGGGGAAAAGATACGATAAAAGATTTTCACAAGTTATGTAGAATTATTTACACTTCAACCTACCTCTCAGTTCCCTAATTTTGTCCTCCTTCATTTTACTATAGGCAAACTGGCTCGTTCTCAATAAGAGCAACTTTTCTTTTTTTTTTTTTTTTTTTTTTTTTTCGAGACAGGGTTTCTCCATGTAGCTTTGCGCCTTTCCTGGAACTCACTTGGTAGCCCAGGCTGGCCTCGAACTCACAGAGATCCGCCTGGCTCTGCCTCCCAAGTGCTGGGATTAAAGGCGTGCGCCACCACCTCCCGGCAAGAGCAACTTTTCAACTTCGGTACAGGACCTCTCTTTTCTATCGTCCAGAAGGTCTCATCCAACTCTTCAGAATTATATTCTTTATAACTTATAATTTATAATCACTCATATAACTGATTTCTGGGGGTGGGAAGAAAGATGGTCATGTTTTCTGTAGTTGGTGAACACCTCCATTGAACTCTCTCTATACAGCTTCTAATAACCAATGTAGAATAAATACTCCCGAAATCATCTGTATGAAATCATCATACAGGGGATGGAAAAGGCAATGCAAGTGAACAAACATACATTCTGAATAAGTAGGCCAGACCTAGAATACACTCGAGGGTTAATAATGCAGTGGATATTGAATAGAAAGGCAGAAGAGATAGAAGCTATGCAAGACAGCAACAGTGTGGTTTTAATAAGTTCTCCAAGAAATTCACACTAAAATATGATGTCCAATGTAATAATGAAAGGTGCTACGGGACTTTTAAGAGGTGATCAACCCATGGAGGTAGTGCTTTCATGAGTGGATTAACAGTGCTTTTTTGGTCATGTTAATTCTCCAAATGGTGAGGGTGAGTGATCCTTTTGAGTATAATATTTGTATTAATTCTTTGAAAACTTTATATATGAATACAAAGCATTTTGATAACATTCAACCCACACCCATTTCCTAACTCCTCCCATATCCACCCACATCCCCTCACTGAGTCTAATTCATGATGCTCATAATGCCCATGAGAGTGGGGCCATCCAACGGAACACAGTTGATCTTTCAGAGACCTCATCCTTCAATAAAACTTGCTCTCCCAAAGCAGCCATCATCTGAAAATGCATTGTCAGTTAGGGGTGGGGACCTTGAACTCTTCCCCTCTCCACGTTGATAGGTTTGCTGGCTTGGTCTTAAGCAGGTCCCATGTGGGCAGTGACAGCTGTTATGGGTTCATAATTTCAGAGGGCCTGTCATATCCAGAAGACAATGTTTTAGTCTGTTCCTCTCAGAGTCTAGATTTTAAAGTCTTTATGTCCTCTATTTTGAGATGGTTCCTTAGGCTTTGAGGAAGAGGTTGTAATATAGATGTCCTGTTTAGGGTTGAACATTCCACAGACATTTATTTTTGACTAGTTATGAGTTTCTCCATTAACTGCTGTACACTGTCTCCTTCTTGCATGAATAGATTAGATACAGTGAGAACTGGTTGTGTAAAAGAGGAACTTCCCCTAGAATTTCTCTCTCCTACATGTGTCTGCTTACTTTTCCTTGTTTCTATATGATGAGGAATGCTAAACTATTGCAAGGTCATTCCCATTCAAACTCAACAACTTCAAAATGTAGAAAATGTCAAGGGCAAAACAAAAGAAAACCATCGTACATAAGGAAAAAATTATTGTAATATTATACATGCAGAACACACACATGAATGACTGAGGTTTGTCAAATACATCAGTCATATTCAATGTAATGGGTTTAAGGCACTTATTAAAAGATAAACATTTTTAAACTGGCTTACAGGAAAGCTTAATTTTATGCTGAATGCATGAAACAAACCTAAAACAATGTGACCTTGATAGGCTAGAAATAAAGGGACAAAGAGATGTATACCAGAGAAAGATAACAAAGAAAGTACAGGTTGAAATCCTGTTGACAGAAAAGTAGAATAGGTTAAAAGACACTGAAGGTATAATTTATAGTGCTAAACACTCAAATATATCTAATAAAATACGAAATTCATATGAACTAGTGAACAACTAACTCTAAATAGGAAGCACATGTATTAAATACCAAAGAGAAAGAAAAACCACTAAGACTGGGGGAGTTGAGCTCTATATTATCAGTGAACTAGAAATTAGGTAGATATATGTATATGGGTACACACACAGACACACACACACACACACACACACACACACACAAACATAAAATTCAGTGCAAGTAATTCAGTCTCAAGTACACAAATGTCATAGTAACCAAACTCATATTTAATCAGTCAAGTGCCCCAAACTGATTTGAAATAATATACCCAGCATGATTTATGTGAGTATGATAGATTTTAAAGATAACACAATTTAAAATGAAAGACGGCAAAAGAAAAATAAAAATAAAACCTTTTATTCAGAGAACTCTTTTTTTTTTTAATAACAGGGCTGAAGGGAGGTTAAGTTGCTACCTTTTTTTTCACATTCACTTATTATTTTGGAAGTAGCGTGTGTGTGAAGGTCTACAGATGATTGGCAGGGGTCTGCTCTCTCTTTCCACCGTGTAGTTTCAGAGGATTATCCACTCAGCAACCTATCTGGACCCTCTCTTGAGATTTAAGATTTGTCCATCTCTTTTGGAATATATAGAAGAAAAAGAAATTAGGAAATAACACTGCAAAGTTTCTGTGAAATGATAATTTAAGCACTATGCATCAGACACAAATGCCTGAAGTTAGTGATGGAAGAGGAAACTGCACAGATACATAATTTTATATTGCCTTCTTAAATTTTTGTTGCATTTTTCTTTATTTATTTGAGGGGCTTATGCACATGTGGAGGTAAAAGCACACTTTCTTGGAACTGGTCCACTTCTCCCAGCACATGGGTCCAAGAGATTAACTACAAATCAGGAGGCTTGTTGGCACGCACTTTACCCCTGAGCCCTCTCATGAGCCCTACACTATCGCCTTTACCATGATTTTGCCCACCTTTTCGACTGTTCTACTTCCTTTAGCAACTATATCCTTTCCTAAGAAGTGCAACTATAATAAAGTTAAATACAAGTTTCTCATTGCATGGATTACGATAGGCCTTTAAAGTAGATGTTTCTCTGACAGGATCAAAAGTAATATCTGGGAATCGACACTTTAGCTTAGAGAATGATAATTTTAATGAAGTATCAATTAAAAGAGAATAAGATTTGTGAGTAGTATTATAATGATTCATTATTATTCATTTAAAAGCAATCCTTAACTATTTTGTTAACATTCTTTGCAAATGGTAATTCAAGTGGGTACACATCTGTTTAATGAAATTAGATAGAAGAAATAATTTCATGGTTACATGTGGCTTAGAAAAGCAACAGTACTTCCAAACATTAGATTGGGACTCTAAAAAATTGCCTTTATTAATTCATATCAGTAAGATCTAGGTGATTTCAGCAGGGCTTTCCCAAAGCAAGGATGTAGATTAGGCATGCCCAGTGGCCCACTATTACACAAAGCAAATCCAGTCAAGTGGTGCGATTTTAAATTACTTTAGTTTCCTGAATAATGATAATGCTGTTAATAATAAGTTACTTTTGTAGATTGGACTAGGGATTGGGCAATCTGGCCTGGTCTGTACCCAGGACATTCACTTACTTACTAAATTACTCCATCACAGTGTGTGTACAATCTGTTCTTTTGAACAGCTGAGGCCTTGCGGTGTGGTTGTTGGATGTCCCCCTAAGGCTCCTGTACTAAGGGCTTATAGCTACTCAGCCCCTGACCATATTAGAGGCAGTGAAAGTTTTAAAAAGCACAGAATTGTAGAAAGCCTTTCGGTGCTTGGGGCCATGTCCTTAAGGGAGACTCTGCCTTTTCAGTTCCTAGCCACAAAGTGGTAGGAACTAGGAAACAAAGTAGCCAGGTTTCCGAAAAACAATGGTAATTTAAGCATAACATACTAAACACTAGGGGCTAAACTTGAAGTAGTAATAAGAAGTAAAACTAACTAAGCTCATGAGTTGGTTCCATCGCACACTCCTGCGGCACGTGGTGCCTGTTCACAGGCCCCAGCAAGGCAGAGGAGCAGAGGCAATTAATCACAGATGGGGCCTCCCAATCTAGGAGATAAAGTATTCCCCTTATCTCAGATGTTTTGTTAAAGTGAAAGAAAACTTACTAACACAGGCACCGTTTTCTATTAACTTTTTTCTCTCTTTGAAATGGGATGGGTAGTCTTCTGTGTGATATTATAAAATATGATATATGATATTTTATATGATGTATTATAAAATAAAATATATGATACTTTAGAATCAGGGACTATAACACACTTGTTACATCCTCATTTAAGAATAAACTAGTGGGAAAAAAGGAAAGAAGGCAGAGAATGAGAATCACCCCTCTCGTAATTACTTTATTACATATTGTACCGTTTTAATGGAAAAATAAGCATGGTTTCAGAGTTGAAGAAATAGTAGCAGCACAAACACAGTAGTGAAGGAAATCATGGATTGTCTCCTATTTGTGGAAACTGATGGTTCAACTTGGTCCAAGACAAACCTCACTGTATAAAGAGAGAAATTCTATCTAATACACTTATGTGGAAGGCATTTTGATCATATCTGTACAAATCTGGGGTTATTTTGGAAAATCATCCCATGTTTTCGTGGATACTGATTTCTTTGTGGTTGAGCAGCTGCTCATGACCTTAAACAAAGCAGAAGTTGTGGAATGCCGGCCTGCTGTCTGCGCCGACTTGCCAGTTAATGCACAAAGGAATAGTTTCATTCCGCTTGGGGTACAGGTATGTTTGGGTTTGGGAAATAACAGAGCTTTGTCCTTTAGTCTTGAACCAGAACAAATAAGCCACAAGAGGGCATATTTTTCTTCATTTTATCACCCTTGTACAAATAAGGATTACTTCAATTAGGTATCGTATGGAGCTATCTCCACCACTGGCCTCAGATAGACTCTAAGTGTAAAAGAGTGATAAAATGGGAAGTAAAGCAGACGTGAAGGTATTTCTTTGCAAGTGGTATATAGAGAAATTATTTTTCCTTAAGCTCCTTCCTTGGGGATTGTTTATTGATAGAAGTACCTCATTGCAAATAAAAACAAGGAATCATTTATCTAACTTCAAAATCCCTCCTTCTACAACATCCCACATCAAGTGTGGAAAACCTTTCCAGCTTCTGGTGAATTTCAAAGTCAAGGAGGTTTTTCTTTTCTGAGGTCTCAGGATTTGTGCCAAAGGGGCTGGGCTGTGTTTTTATTTTTATTTTGAAACACATTCCTGCTGAATTTAATTATTCACCACACCCCAACCCAGCTAAGTAAATATAACCCTAAGTTTCTGGCCTGGAAAGTCTTGAAAAATAGTTGATTTATTTTTTAAGACCCTATAGCATAGTGAGACATTCTAGACAGGACCTTGGGGCAGGAACCTGAAGGAGTTGGATAGTCACTCCATTTCTCTTGACCCTGGTCTCAGCGGAAGATTTCTCACTAGGTGGTCTCTAAGATTGCTGCTCACTGTGAATGTTTATGATTACTCATGTTATAGAACAGTTCTGAGTGAGGACTTAAAGTGAGGTTCAGGCAGATTTACATTCCAATTAACTAACCATAAGTTATCTACTGTCCTTATCTGGTGAAGAGAAGCAGTTGTGTATGTATAATTAGTATGCAAAAGATAAAAGTTAGGTATGCTCTTCCTAACCACTAGCTAAATGTATCTAATGATTTGATGATGTGAAAATCTAATGAACTGATAATGAGTGAATTTCTATGATCAACGAAATTGTGTGTGTGTGTGTGTGTGTGTGTGTGTGTGTGTGTGTGTGTATTGGGGTGCTTGATGCTTACTAAGGAGAAATATTCTACAGAAGATAAAGTAGATGAGTCACTTTCAGCTTATGCCATCACTTGTTCTAATTAAACATAAATTATCATATGCCCTAGTTTCAGTCTTATCTTTCTGTGTTGACATGTTAATATATGAAAGAACATCCATAAATTAGTGTTTATTATAATGTTTTATGTATGATCACGTTAGAACAAGTTTTATATACATGGGTACTAAATGACTTGGTTTTACACTCCATTTTCTATTAATTGTCTCTCGGCATAAATTTTCCAGTATCCTTTTCATCCCTTTTTTCTTTTAAAAATTACTGAAGTTCCACTCGTTTGGGGGAGTACTTCTAGAGACAGTATATTTGATAAAAAAAAAATCACAATCTAGCAGCTTCTGAAAACAAGTCCAAATTATGAGATCCTGTTAGGTTGACATTCTGAACCCAGTAATTATCTTCTGCATGTCACTGTACAGAGGGATTCTCCATATATAATTACTTAAACTGTTTTTTAAACACCTGAAAAATAAGTGTTTTCTTTACTCTATATTTTCCCTTCAGCCTGAAGCAGAGCAGACACACTAGCAACAATTAGATAGTTCTAAATGATGATATACATTTTTCCACTGTATCTAAGGACTGTTTGTTGAATCCTGAATAGTAATCCCTAGACTCAAGCTAAACTGCACTATGAACCTTATATTTTTGCAAAACAATGTAAGTGACTCCCCTATCCTAAGTGTTATTGCAAAGATTCATTCAGATTTTGTATAACTCCATAGGACAGGGGGCCAGTGTCTTTTGATGACAGTAATCTCAGAATCCTGGAGCTTTTAACGCCATGCTGTTGGGATACAGTACAGCTAACACACATTTTGGTGGAGAAAGTTCAACAACTGAGTGTCCTCATCATCTGCACTGTTATCATCAGTGCCTCCATACCCACAGATTAGCTGAGCACCTAGCAGGTTCAGGATATTCTAGGAAGAACTTGAAAGTTAGTAAGCCACACAGCTGAGACCATTCATCATTATTTGGGACTCTGCAGTTGATTCTGCCTGCTTCGTGATCAGAGTAATTAAAAGGCAAGAAAGCACAGAACCCAAGTCTCAGATGTTCTTTTCTCGTGATACATTCAGGAGGCTATAGCGTAGTATTCAATCTAAATTTTAAGTGAGGGTACTTCAAACCAAAACAGTTCAATGCTAATTCATGGGCATTGTATTAGAGTCTAGGGAAATAAACACACAAACAGCCAACATGTTGTATTGCACGCAGGCACATGCCTAACTAATTATGATATAACATGAAAAGGGTTTCTCATAATATTGAAATCAAAGTGCTTTGGGAAAACAGGAGGGAATAATTAATGCTGTAGGAGCTTTGTGGAAAGAGTTGAAATGGTAGCAATGAGGAAGTGTCCTTTAGTGTAAGGACATTGAACTGAATGATTTAGACAGGAGGGAAAGGGGGAAATCCAGAATTAATGGCAGTTCTAGTTAGACATAATATTTCAGCCAGTAAACCAACAAAGATATTCAAAATTAATTAATAATTCTTAAGTAGAGAACTATTTACCATGAGTCCTCCAAGTGAAAAAGCCCAGCTATGCTGTGGGAGTTATGAAGAGGTATTGGAGTTTTGATAAATAGTTAATGATGTAAGCAGATAAAACAACACAAAACTAGAGTTTAAAGCGAGAAACACACTAAGGCTATTATGAAGGGAATGGCACGCTGACAAGGAAATTTCAGAAAGAAGTTGCTATGGGTTGAAAGTCTGTGAAGATTTCAATTTTCCTATATGCAAAGAGAAAAATTACGGGTTTGGCTGGTGACAGGCAAAGTCAAAGTTCCAGAGACAGGCAGCATGGGACACAGTACAGAGCCTTGGTCAGAGTGAGGAAACCTAAGCCCCTCATTAGGCTGACTCTGCCACCAGCCACCTACAATGTGAAGTGACTCACTTAGATTCTGTGGTCCCCTGTTTTTGCTGCTGGTAGGAGGCTGAATTAAGAGTTTCTTTCATGCCCTTCATTTCTTCCATCACATTGCTTTCGTCTCCGGACCTTCCCCAACTAACACACAGGCCCCTTGTCATTTGCTAAAGTTGCACAGAAACCTTGCAGCGCCTATATTTAAACTCAGCACACAGGCGGGAACCGCCGGTTGTTTGGTTTCTATGGGACTACTTCAAGGGAGCTCTATGTGGCAACTAAGGTCATGGTTAGAAGTGGTGTTCTATTCATGGTAGGATTTGTCATGTCGCTGTCTACAAGACTCAGTTGTACAGGCCCTTCCCACGTCCTTGTGGATGGCTAGACACTAGCCTTTGCTTTTTAAGAATTTCATCAACGTAAGATATCTATACATGATTTTCTTGGGATTTCACCTATAAATTGGCAAGTTTTAGTTTCCACAAAACATATGCCCACGGTTTGTGCTCGTATTCCTCCAAATTATTCTTGTTGTGTGATCAAGGTGTGCAAAACTGTACAAAAGAACAGGGAAAGGGGAGGTGGTGGAGGGGAGCAGTTGGGAGGAAAAGGTGAAGATTCCATGTTGCAAAGCTTCCACGTGTTCCTTCAGGGGTGTCAGTCACCGAGGAGGACTAATTCGCTCAACCCTTCAGGGCCACTGAATGAAGGCGGTAGTTTTACAAAGAAACACCTGTACTCTTCCCAGGTGATTGGAATTTTTAGGGCGTCCTTTGTGGTCAACCATTGCCCCTGTGGCTTCTGCCTGAAGTCCTCAGGGTACTTTCTGAAAGAGAAGGGAATACGGGGCTCTCTAAATCACCCAGACCCAGACTGAGCCGACACGGGCTGTTTTACTGACTGACAGAATCCTCCATCCTCCCCCAAAACACTCCTAGATCCGGCCGGAACTACCTCCAAACCCACCCTGGACTGCCTGGGGCAGACAGGGAAGGCCTGCGAGCGCTGGAGGGATTGCCAGCACATCGGAAGGGGCCCGGAGCTGGGGGAGGAGATTGGAGGGAGAGGTAATCCCTGGCGTTTAGAGCATCCCCTTTTTAGAAAGACGGAGTCTCTCCCAGGACAGCTGCTGCGGTCACACCACAAACTTAAAAGCCGCCCTCCTGCCTGGAGCGTGCCTTTCCTCACCACGCTCCCCGGCCCCAGCGCCAACTGGTGGGTCGCTGTCCGCGGCAGAGGCGGACGCTCGCCCGCCCGCTCGCTCGCTCGCCCGGGGGACAGGAGCGCCCCCTGCCTTCCCGGCCCGCGGTGGCCGCCGCCTCCGCTCGCCAGGGCCGCCCGCGCTGCGCGGCTCAGCCTGGGCTGCGGCTCCAAAGAACCCGCGCCGGTGCCCGGGGTCCCCGTCCTCTCGGCCCTCGCCGGCTGCCCCTCCTCTCCCCCGAAACAGCCTCGGAGGGAAGGGAAAAGCGACGAGAGGTGCCAGCACGAAGGTAAGTCTGGGCTCGGGTCACCTGCTACTCCAGTGGGAGGGTGCTCTGGCGACTTAATGTGAAGCAGGGATGGTGGGATGAGAGAGTGATGACCGTGGATCCTAAGGGGTAACCCTCAGCCACGGGGGTGTGGGGACCTGTGCCGAGCCTGGGAAGGCGCCGGAGAGCGCACCCGCAGCAGCAGCGCCGCGGACCGGCTGGGGAGCCCCTGAGCTCCGCTTGCTTCGGAGATAGTGCGACGACTGGGGCGCAGTGCCACCACGCCGCCGAGCTTCGGGATCTCACCCCAAGCTCTGCCAGCCGCCGCCGCTCAAAGTTTGCTTCCCGGGGCGCCGCTCCGGAGAAATGTGCCCTCTTCCTGGATACCCCCTCCTGGGTCCCCTCCGTAGGCTGGACAGTCAAAGAAACTTAGGGACGTGCTTCCCGACTCCCCACTATTACAGGTTCATTCGCAGCCGCGTGGGTAGGGGCGGTCCCGGGTGAATTAAGCAGAGTGCAACTGCGCCCAGCTCGCCCCTTTTCCTTTTAGCCTGGGGGGCACAGAAGATGAGAGCAAGCTGGCTGTTTTGGTTATGGCACATTGGGAAAGGGAGATACAACGCCTTTTTTTTTTTCTTTCAAAAAATTGCGACTGGCAGTCTGTTGGAAGTGCGCGTTCCTTTTGCTAGGGCGGGGTGGGGTAGGAGGATTTGAAGCCAGATACCATTCGCTAAGCTTGCTGGCTGTGAGATGAGGTTATGGTAAATGTTCTGCAGCCAGGGAAGCCTCTGTGGCCCCAGACGTGACCCCTATTGGGCATTTAACCCCGAGGGCACTACCTAGGCTCGCTCAGATTAGCTAACTGCTCTGGCAGCCTCGCGGGCTGTTTTATGAACCGATATTCCTTTCCTGGTGACTTGACTCATGGGCTGAGTTGCTTTGCTTAAGTCCCGGCCTTTGGAGGAACTTGACAGGAGGAGGAGACACCCCTGTCTCTGGCAGGGCTATCTGGAATGTGGGGACTGGATTGGAGATGCATGCCTGGCAACTGGGGCTGCTGACCTCAGCCGTTAAGTATTAAGGATGTCGGAGTTAAATTGGCAGACTTTGAACCATTTAGTGTCAAACCCTAATACAATGCAGTATCCCTACGTGGACTCTTCTTTCTCCATCCAAACGCTTTGCTTCACACCCCCCTCTAGCTGAGAGTTCCTATTTGCACCAGACAAAGAAGTAGCAAGTCCCAGGGACAGGAAAGGACCTAAAGTCTCAAGTTCCAAGAAAAAAAAAGGTTCTCTTGAATACGTGCACAAGCATTGGGAAGATGGAGAACTCAACCTGGAGAAAGGAGTTTACCTGATAAGAGACCCCTGTCCCGGAGTGTCTCTGCTGCTTCTGTGTAACCCAGGGCAACTGAAAGAGCAGTCAGAGTCGTCTCCATTGGTCACGTGGGAAGAAAAATGTGAAGAAGAAGAAGAAGAAGAAGAAGAAGAAGAAGAAGAAGAAGAAGAAGAAGAAGAAGAAGAAGAAGAAGAAGGAAGGGAGGGAGGTTTATGCCATCACTCTGTGGAAGCCTTTCACCCTCGCTCTCTTTCTGAAGCCAGAAGATGTGCAGGAAGGATGAAAATGGGGAGTGATCAGCCATAGCTGGCGGTTGCTTTAGCCCCCTGGAGTCCTGGGCTTTCACTGACAGAAAACTAAGTGATGGCCTGGCCGGGGTTAAGAGATGGGAACAGACCTTGGCCCTTAAAAAGAACAGCCAGGAAATGATGTGCGATGAGATAAGGAAAGGATCAAGAGGTAGCTGAGAGACAATGAAATGGGACCGATACGGACTGCCAAAATTTCACATGGAATTTACCCACTTATGAAATGGAAAATTTCTGGAGAAGGGAAGTGACATTTATCAAACATCCATTGTGTCCATGTGCTCTGTATAGTGTTTTAATACTCTCAATACTGTGTAAATGGTCTCTTGATGATTAAAAAAGAAAAATTAATATTGTTCCATTTGGCTTTTATGTTGTTAATAAATAAGCATACTTTTAAAAATTACATTGATAGGAGAATGTACTAAATCCTCACTCTGTTCATTTTAGAGGCGACAATAATGAGCCCAAATGGTATTGATTTGTGTGATCAAGTATACCTTGGTAAGGCTCATCTGTTTGGGTGTGGGTAGATCTTCTTTCAGGAACCTGAGGTAGCTTCCCGTGTCTCCACTGAAGGAAAGTCTTTTCCAAGGTCTGTGTGAGTAACCATATATGTGAAGAGCACGAAAGAAGTTCGTTGAAGATGAGACCAGAACAGCTCATCTACAGACCTATAATGCTCATAATATTAAAATTCCAAGTGTATGCACATAGCATATTCTAGACATTATAATGGCTTTAACTGTGTTTTTGAAAGAAAAAAGTAAGTGTCCTTATCCAACAGCAGCTCTGAAGTTGAGAATACCTGTTTTGATGACAGGTCTTCCCTGTCCCACAACCTACACATCAGAAGCCTTCCTAAGTGTCTGCTGCTCATTAGAAAGAAGGGTGAAAGTTGGACTCTGGGCAGGCTCCCTCTTGCTGACTTCCTGAGGGAGAAGGCTGGTGAGCAATGTCTTGAGACTATTAGGAAACTGATCAAGATAAGTAGAAACTCCAGGTGAAATGACAGACAAACATTGCTGGAATTTCCCTTTCACAGAACTGTCTTCATAGGCAAATTTTATCTAATGAACTTGTTCTCTATGTTGTAAGGGGAAAGTTGCACAAAGATAAACTGGTTATTATTATTGTTGTTATTATTGTCTTTCACTTCGAACGGGCAGGGCTGCCATGTGTCTGAGTGAAGATTATTTTTAGTGTCAGGGAAAGTCAGGAGTATACACAATGGCAAAGGCCGAGGACGAAGGTCTGACAGGCCGACACAGTGCCAGAGGTTTGAACGTGAGTCAATAAGCTGTACTGCTTCTGTATCTTCTTTCCCACATGTGGGGCATACTTTATTCATACTTGTAGTTAAATTAAGACAGAATCTTTCAGGGTGCCCAGTTCTCGTCTTTCATATGGTTCTCTGCATGGACACAGAATGTTAACTGTCATACAGTTTACAGAAATCGCCAGGCATCTCAGTAGATATCTCCTAGGATTAGCAGCTCTCATGGCTCTGCACTCATACACTACTTTACCAAAGTCACTGGGCTAAGTTTCCATCACGTTTTTTATGGATGTGGACTATCAGTTCATCACTAGAAAGCCTTCCAGTGATTGCTACTGTAAGAAGTAGTAGTATATCTTCAGGTTGTGTAAAACACCTTCATTATTTTGGGAAAAGCAGAAGTTGACTGAAATTTGGTCTTCCATCTAGAAGGTTTAATATTTTCATGACATGTTCATTGGAAATTACCTTTTAATTTAATAATTTACTTAATAAATAAGAATAGTGGAAGGTCTAAATTGTTATTATTAGCAGCAGTGTTTTACTATAACATGTGGAGCTTCATAGAGGTTACAAAGTCTTCGAGTCTTTCATGTGACAATCCTTGAGATGAAAACAGAGCAAACTGTCGCATTTAGGGATAAGTAGCAACAACAGTAGTAGTGATGATTGACACTTGGCAATATTTCGTGACCACAAAATCAGACCCTTGGTTTTTAAAGCTTCTCTTCTTCTAGGAAACTTCGGCCAAACCCTCCCTTATTTTTTTGTCTTTGAAGTCCCATCCCTATTATAGTAAAGAAATCCAACTGTTTCTCCATGTTCATGTTGTTTATAATCCCTGACTAGGTCATAAGAATCTGAAGAGAAAGAATCTGTATTCTCTTAACTTGGAATGTCTTTACATACAGCACAGAGCATATATCACATAATATTGAAATCTAATTCATAATTCTATAGATAGTGATTTAAAGTATCTATAATCGTGACAAAATGACTCTAAGTTCATATTTTATTGTCTCAACTTAGTAAAGAGATATTTTTTCTTGCATCTGAATTTTCCCCTTTCACTTAAAGTATTTAGATGCTCAGGGTTTTGTGATAACACAGTGACATAATTATCCCACAGGTAGGGAACACACATGCACTTAAAAGAGCTATGTACCACAAAAAATTATTAAATTCTTGGACTTTTTGGAAGAACCTAATTAATTAGGAATGATTTAATCTATGTCATCTGTGAACATGTTAGTTTACTAACTTTAATCAGCCAAATATTTGGGAAAAAGGATAGTCAAGGAAATTTATTGTAAATAAAAATATATACTGATAAGCTGCTACAACACTTTAGAAGTTATTTTGAATTTTGGTAATGAGAGAAACTAATAATTAGACATTATTTTATCTAACAAATTATCACACAAGTGCTTATAGGAAGATTGCATGTACTAAAATATATGGCTCTTTTTAATTATTTTGATACATCACTATCATTATTTAATAGTGCATTTCCACATTTACACTAATGTTAAACCATTTTAATAGTAGTAAACCAGGGCATGTTCAAGCAGGTTACTAATCTTCTATCAGTGAATCCATTCAGTGTGTTCATTGAACTGTACCCCTCACTAAGGAATTCATACCACCCTTAAACAGCAAGGGAGGAGTAAGTAAAGCAAAGTGTGAAGAGACTCACTGACCCTGAGAGACTTATCCTCCGGATGAATCTGGTCTTCCTGCAGAGACCATCAGCCTTTAACCTGCATCACCTTCTGCTTTGGAAAAGAGGAGCTACTTCCTTTACACCCCCCACCCTTGTTTCTTCTGGAGGAGAGTTAGTCTAGTAACTTTAGAAACTGATATTTCAATAATTAATGTCTGCAATGCTTTCACCAGCAAATCACAGAAACATGGAAATGCTCTTTTAGTCAATCAAAAGTTATCCTAATGGAACTACTGTATCCTAAAGTAGTAAGACAATAAAATACACACACACACACACACCCCATCAGATGATTGACATTTTTCTGTCAATGAGTTATGCACTTTACCATACCTTCTTTTAGTTAGACCCTTGAACACTTTAAACAGACATTAAGGATTATGGTGCTATTTGTAATCCAGATGAGCTTCCCAGCTGCCGTTTAAATAAATGAGCTAAGTACATGTAACTACAACTATACTGCACAGCAGAAGTTACAATAGAACCTTTCTCAGTAGAGATATTGTCTGGACTTAGCAGAATAAAGGGACTGAGAAATAATACAGGCCATGAATTTATCTTTATTGTGTGTTAACTTTTAAAAATGGGACTCAGAGAAAAGCCTCCTACTAAGTTCATTATTTTAAAGTCCCTTAGAAGTTGTGCTCATGAAATCTTAAAAATACAGTTGCCTAAACAAATCTTGCATGATGACAAAACCAGTTGACAGGCGAACACCGACTGGACACATTTCATGAGTGCCTGTTCCTAGATGAAGATCTACAGGCAATCAGCTACTGCTGAGAAAGGGAGAATCAGTTTTCCCAAGGCTTTGAAAGTTCCCAAGTGAGGGATCCAATCCCAAGTAGCCACCCCTGAGCACATATGTTTACAAGCAGCGCTAAATGGACTCAGTGGGTTGTGACTATGTGTGACTATGTGCATGTATATATACATGTGTAGCATTAATTAAACAAGAGGTCACGAGTGTGAGAGGTAATGGAGGAAGTGGGGAAGCTGGAGCGGGGAGAGGAAATGGTGGAAATGACGCAGATAGGTTACTCACGTATGAAATTCTCCAATATCAAAAAGGCACAGCTGGATCCATGCCTAACGATGGAGTGATTGCAAATTAAATCTACAGAATCTAACTTTTTATGACATGTATAAAACGAGCATAAGGTTTTCTTTCTTTTCTTATCCTTAACATAAAAAAATATGCTATATGTACTAAATTCAGATATTCTGAAGTTTGGTTTTTCTTATTATTGTTATTCCCAGGGGATATTTGGTTCTCATATATAAGGTAATTAATCTATGGAAGTAACAAGTATTCTATAAGGTATTAAAATTCACATAAAAGGAATAGTATTCTTATTAAAGGCAGCACTTTTAGTTGTGGGGACAATATACTTTATTTTAAAGACAGGTAGTCGGGCTCCAAATTATCCTATGATACCTACCAACTTCTGGAAGAGTAGAAACGATACTAATTCAAATTTACTTGTTGAAATAATATGTATAGTTTTAAGAGACTTCTAAAATTCTTATTTTGACAATTTTCATGACAGAATCAGTCCAAAATTAATAAATTCTAGGAAGCAAAATGTAGGAAGGTCAGTAATCATTTTTTCATAAATCTGCTGCAAAGATATGTGCTAATTACTGTCTCAGGTGTAAGTTTATATTAAAGTTAAGTTTTATATTTAACATGTAACAAGCACATCTTGCTTTCTAATCCCATTCTTCAACAGAAAGAACCCAGCTTCTCAGAGATGTCCCAGATCCTAGGACCACCTTTTAATGTCAGAAAATAAAAAAGTACTAAGCAACATCACACAAACACACACACACAGACACACACCTCGTGTACATGTACATGCACATACAAACCCACAGACACACTGCACATGTACATACACACATGTGTGATCTCACACAAACTCATACACACATACATACTCACACATACAAACTCACACACATGTGCGTGTACACCCCCACACACATATAATACATACACTCACAGACATATGTGCATACACATACTCACACATACACTCAACCTATGCACAAACTCACACACATACTCACAAAATACATCTTCACACACACGTGTCTGCACACCTACGTGTGTACACACACCCACACACCCACACACATGTGCACACACACACATGTGCAAGTTTACATGCCTTCATGTCCACATACATTCATATGCACAAACACACACATGCTCACACACGTGTATATACACACAAATGATAGCTATATGCCAAAAAGACACAGGAACCAATGGTTAGAATTCCCAATGATCAAAGTTCCGATGATATGAACAACAAAAACTGTAGTGATGGTTATGAAGCAAGTATAAAATAAATATCCATGAAATTGTATTAGTATCAATAATTTTTATCAAATAATAAGCAAAGGAGAAAAATAGGTTCCCTTTGCAGAAGAATTTCAATACTGAGGTAAGAAAGAAAAACAGAAGGGCCTTGGGGTGGGAATGATTTCCTTCCAAGAGAGCATGGCATGGAGAGGGGCAAAGAAAGACCGCACTGTGCAGTCATTAATTCTCATGAACACTGTCAACCATGTTGTCACATCAACAATGAGAGTCACAAATCACATGGGTGGTGTGCACCCTTCATGTGAGTGGACAAAATTGGTATATTTTAAACTGGGCTCTTTCTCAAGTCTATAATCCCATGAGAGCCAGAGGGAGAACTTGAGACAAATTACACTGGTGGGACATTTAGAAATCCTCGCACCTGTCAATGGCATCAATCCCCAGGAAAGGTTGCGATAACATTATGGCCCAAAGAGTGTAATAAAAGTGTACGATGGACTTCTTGTAAAAAAAATGTGAATCAATTTGGAGCTCAATAATTGATATTTCCTTGGTGGTTTATTAGTTGTAGCGAATGTCCATACTAATGTAAATTATAGATAATGCAGAAAGCTGGTGAGTTTTAGGGAAATTGCTCTATTTTCTGAGTTTCCATAAATCTAAAACTCTTCTAAAGCATTATATTTAAAGAATACATTGAGAAAGCATACTGAAGGTGAACTTTCTATGGCCATAGGGTTAAGATTTCTCTGTCTCTGTCTCTGTGTCTCTGTGTCTGTCTGTCTGTCTGTCTCCCTTTCTCTCTCCCTCCCTCCCTCTCTCTCTCTCCCTCTCTCTCTCTCTCTCTCTCTCTCTCTCTCTCTCTCTCTCTCTCTCTCTCTGAGTTTTGCTTTACATATGTCTGTGCAGGTGTCATGTATGTGTGCCAAGGAGTCAGGAGAGGGTATCATAGCTCCTGCAGTTACAGATGGTTGTGAAATGCCATGTTGGTGCTGGAAATAGAACCTAAGTCCTCTGCAACGCCATTAAGTACTCTTAATGGCTAAGACATCTCTCAAGTTCCAAGATCTTTTAATTAAATGTTTGATTAATTTCTCTAATTCGGGTATCCTATTAATGCTGCTAGCTTTTTCTGTTCATAATAAAGATAATAAATCTTATCACCATAAAAACAAATACAGTGAATTAGTTATCCTTGCAATTATCTCTCTTTCAAAGTAAGATAGAATGCTGAATTACCAAAAATCTAAATCACATTATTGTAGTTTGTCATGGAAATAAAACTTTATGTTAGCAATCAATGAATCAATCTTAAATATTTAAAGGGGTAAGGGTTTTTTCTCTGTATTTCTGCTGCTTGCTGACATTTTTGAGATCCATCATCATTCCCAGATGTCTTCAATTCTCGATAAAGGTTAGCTTTCCAAAATTCTTATCAAAGTCACTGAATGAATGCTTAGACTTTTCTCTCTCCTTCAACCTCAGGGAACCCACTCTGTCAAATACTTTAAAGATTATTATCCATCAAATTCTATATGCGTAATAACTATGCATGACTATGGTGAATGTAAAAGGGTTCCTGGGGAGTTTCTACCTTCCATAAAACTTTCTAGAAGCTGAGGCATATTTGTATTTCTGCTGATTTATAGTCGACAGCAAAGAGGGCTGCCATTCGCCAAAGGATCAATTATATTTATTATACACATATATGTATGAGTACCCACATGTATGTATTTTCATGTATTTGCATATTATGTAAATCTATATTATACATTCTTACCTATCTACATGCATGTATGCATTCATACACATACCTCTAAATATAAGTGTTCTTTCTTATCTTTCCTTCTTTCTCTAAGGAGAGAGATTCATATATAAAACTTCATCATTTCGCACAATGTTCTTGTCTAAATTTGATACATTTTCTTTTTTGTTGTTACTTTGAATTTTGTTTTAATGTGTGTTTTGAAGAGTTTGCTGTGTTTTCAAACACAATTGTCAAATGTGGTGGCACATTCCTGTAATTCCAGCCAGTTGAAAGGCAAAGGCAGAAGGATGGCCAATCTTGAGGCTAGCCTTGGCATCTTACTTACAAGACTGTTTCAAAATGGAACACAAAGCACTCTCCTGGCATGCATGAGGCCATAGAATCAGTCTCCAGAATCACAAAGAGAAGCAAGCAAGCAAATGAACAACACGGAACACCAAAGGAAAACCTGATTTATTGTTGTACAGGAAGCTTCCTTTGCAGCTGAGCCCAAAGCCCTGTCATTCTGCCATTTCTATTTTTTCACTCTCTACTGTTCCTTCATATTTATAATTGTTAGTGATGGCCTGCTTTACAGTCTCTGTGAACTTGTGTTTTTACCCTGGCAACAGTTGAAAATTGAGCATTTTAGTCTTTTACTCTTCTTCTTCTGGTTTTAGTTTACATGAGTCGTAACAAAAACACACAAGAACTTCTCTGGGAAAAGTCTGATGACCTGGTAGCAGGATACATGATTGAGAGCCTACCTCTGGTGACAGTCCACTATGCCACAGGAGTACTGAAACTTGTGAAAAAGACTGACATCACATGACTAATATGACTTGGATTCTCATTGGAATTTCAGATTCAGGCTTTCCCTTTTGCAAAAGAAATGAAAACATTCTTAATATTTGATCTTGACCCATGATTGTACATGCCTGTAATCCCAGCACTTAGCAGCTGGAGGCAGGAGGATCAGGAGTTCAAGCCCAAACTATGCTATATAGTAGATTCAAGGCCAGTTAGGTGCATGAAACCATGTCTTAAGCAACCAAACGAACAAAAGTTGTCTGACCTATGGTAACTTACCTCAGTCAAAATGAGGAATGAAACAATATATCATTCTGATAAAAATATCTTAAAGGTTTAATTTCAATAATGGTGACATGTTTAATTTGTATTTTGGATAGATCTTTATGTTGCTTTTCTTATCTCCTGTCAACATATTTTCAAGTAATTGATGGCTTCTGAATACTTAATTATAATCCAGTTAATGTTTTAAAAAATATCCTTATAATTGAAAATAATCATTTCAAATATTATCCATTTGAAATTTGACTTTATATACCAGAAGACAAATTCTCTAAATGTTAATATAAATGTAGAGATATTGATTTTGGCCTTGATATATTTTTGAATATAGAGTTGATTTTGGCCACATTACCTTCTACCATTCCTTTTTGTTATATTTCTATATTATAGCCTAGTCAGTATTTATATATTGTCTTTAATGCAGGTTAGGAGACAGTAAAAGTAGCCAGACTCTTTTGGATGCAAAGCTATCTGAATGATAAAAGAATATAAGACACATAATTTACATCTTAATTTGGGAAGTCAATTCAAATCAGGAAGCTTGTGTTCTGTTTGAAGTCAGGGCTTTTATCACCTGTAAAGTTGCTGTTCAAAAGCACCGAGGCCAGATCTACAGATGAGCAAATAACGTCTCCCTGTCTTTGGCTCAATTCACGTTTTGCAGAGCCGTGGGGATTGTTGTCTTAGACTTCTCTGTGATGAGGTTTGGCAGAGAACATTCATTGTTCAGGTTTTTAAAAGGGCAAGCTTTTGGCAGAAATAACTTGCATAGAAAAAGGAATGTTCTGCTTACACATGTGTACTCAATAAACCTTCAGAGCGCCTGGGCTAACATACTACGGGTTTGCTTACCCCACCCTCCACCCAGGCTCTGCACCCTGGTTGTTTAAAAGCCTTCTTTTGTTGCATCCCTATCAACACACTTCTTTTCATATTTCAGGAAACAGTATTTTTATTCATATTTCAAAAGTTATTAGTATGTAATGAACAGTCATTTCATATCCTGTGAACTTTCACTCCAGAATTATTAAAAATTATTAAAACAACAACTGTACTGAGGTTTCATTTCCCCCAGATTTTAGCAGTCACACACTCATGATGCCCATGACAACCACAAATCATCTTTTTGTATATCCAGAATCCTGGGTTATTTCCAATAGTCAGAAATGAAGACGCTGAGTTACCCTCACAGTCTGATATATATATATATATATATATATATATATATATATATATATATATATATATATATACACACACACATACACGAAGAGTGCTGGTGCCTGTGCACTTTAATAGGTATCAGGATGAGCAAACACAATCTTGTATATTTCCCAAGTCTATAAACAAAAAAGGGCAAAACGCTTGTGCGTGTGATCCCTGTGTTCTTTCTATATGAGGCCTATCCCACATATTTATTTTCTATGTATTTTTCTCTACTTGAAGCCCATCTGTCTCTACTCCTCTTTCATCTTTTCATTATTTCAAGAAATATTTATTAACTGAATGTCTGCTACACATTGGGCACACTGTATGAGAGACATTGATGGAACAAAATATAAAAGTATAGCTACTGTCCATAGGTAGATATTCACTACCATGGACCAAGGCAAACTTTCTATCAAATCTAACAAATGAGTTACATCTTTTGAGTCTTTGGCCAAGGTGATCCCCTAAACTTTCCAAATACTACAGACCGTTTCCAATGCTGTTTGTTACTAACCACAACCTGACTGTAAAATCCTGTTGCTGAGGGCACCACATACATATGACATAGATCATGGAGAAATCTAGCTGCTATTCATCTTGAAGCTTCACCACTTCTGGCTAATGTTCACAGTGCTAGGAGGTGCTATATGGACTACCAGAGGAGAAACAATCTACAATCAAATCCAGCTAAGAACTGTTACCTAAAAATAGCAACTTGCCTGAAAGATACACCCAGTTATAAGTGACACAATTGTTAGAGAGAGTAACCAGCCACTTTTAAAAATTAGATTTAAGGGCTGCCTCATGAGATGGAACCATACACCCTTTGTTAATGAGGCCATGCCAAGAATTGTAGGCTATATAAATCACGGGTCCAGGGGAAAACTTACTATTATTACTCTGCTAACTGAATACAGAAAATAAATTACTTCAAATGATGTAGCAGGAATCTTAGAGAGTCTTATTAATAAAACAAACCCAGAGCCAAGTATTGGGGTAAAGCTGGAAGGTCAGAGAGACAGAACAAGCCACAGCTAACCTCACCTGGACAACTTCTTAGCTGTTTTTGTTTCCTCAGACTGGAAGCCTCTGTGTCCTCATTTCCGAATGGCTCTCAACTGAACTATGCTGCTAGAAGCCTGAAAACTTAGCCAGCCAAATGCTTCTAGTTTCTGGTCCTCACTTCTTATATACCTTTCTGCTTTCTACCACCACTCCCTGGGATTAAAGGCGTGAGTCACCATGCTTGGCTGTATCCTTGAAACATGGATTTCTGCCTCTGGAATGCTAGGATTAAAGGCGTGTGCTACCACTGCCTAACCTCTGTTTAATATTGTGGCTGTTCTGTCTCTGACCCCAGATAAGTTTATTAGTGTGCACAATATTTTGGGGAACACAATTCCACCACAAAATGGCATAGTGTTATATCTATAGATCAGGGCAAGAAGTCCTATGGCCTATCCTTTAATTCTCTCATTGTCTTCTTTGCCCTCTACTATGAATTATGAAGAGGCTATGTACAGAGTTTTCTTACCCATAATGGATTATTTTGGGTCTCAGGCATTTGACTACAGCACCACACACCTTAGCTCATCATCTGAGATTAGTCTTGGTTGCTTAACACTTTTATTATAAGAGAAGCTCCTTAGTGTTGAAAAAGAGGGTTTTGGAGTTTATGATTCGTATAATGTTGAGCTGTGTTTTGAAGTGTGTGAGAGAATGTGGTGCAATGGTTTAGATGATGAATTATGAGAAAAACTTGTCTGAGTTCATTTCCTAACTATGTCAATCATATGGATGACATGATGTCTTTGTTTTTTATTTTATTTTATTTTTTTTATTGCTGTCAAGAGACACCATAACCACAGCAACACTTATAAAGAAAACATTTAGTTGGGGTGGCTCACTTACAGTTTCAGAGGTTCAGTCCATCATCACCATGACAGGGAGCATGGCGGCATGGCGGCATACCAGCAGATGTGGTGCTGGAGTAGTAGCTGAGAGTCCTACATCTTGCAGGCAACAGAAAGTCAATTGAGACACTGGGCAGTATCCTGAGCATAGAAAACCTCAAAGCCTGCCCCCACAGTGACACACTTCCTCTAACAAGGCCACACCTACTCCAACAAAGCCACACCTCCTAATAGTACCACTCCTTATGAGATTATGGGGCCAATTATATTCAAACTACTACCTATGATTGACTTATCTATTTCTCCATTTGTTGGGTTCATAAGTCACACTAATCTCATATGAATGTTTTTAGAAATAAATGTTTGTCTAGACAAACCAAATGCTGTATGGTACATTACAATTGTATCACTTTGATTTGTCTGACACAAGTTGGACATATTACACATTTGTATAAGTTTCTATTTCATCTATATCTTTTTATATTGTCTTTTCTTTTATCTGATGAAATAATTGAAGGAACAGTCTTTTGGTTGCCAATTCAAGTACACAATTGGATAACAGAATAGTATTTCAAAACTGCTCCGCTTCCCCCTCTTCCTTTTCCAACTCCTTCTCATGTTCTTGCTTCTTTTTGTCTCAGAAGTTTGATGACCACATTTTAAACAGTAGTATAAGTAAGATACGTGTTCCAACAGGAAGATGACTCCATACACATTGTTACAGAAGCAGAAGTTAGTAATAGACACTGAACATCAAGTACCAGTGTCCTAAAGCACCCCCACTTTAGTTTCCACCCAGGTTTAATGACATTGTACTGTTTTCTTTTCCACTGTTGGGTTTGTAGCATTGCCTATTTCCTTGATGTAGTTTTCCATCCCCAAATACAGGTACAGATCATTCAGCAGACTACTTTATAACTCTGTATATAGATGTCCCTTTTCCCTCTAAATGTGCCTGCTCTCATTTCCATCCTTTTGCCCAGAATAATCCACTGTGTGTCCACTACTTTGTCCCTTTACATCTTCCTGTCAGGTATTGTTCTTGGGACCATTTCTCAAATGGTCTCAGTCTCATGACATTCCAGAATATTCTATTTTAGTATGCTTCATAAGAAAGTGAAAGGAAACAAAATGATCTAATCCACTGCTCATTCACTTGAGGACCTGGAAATAATCCCAGAATCCAGCAGTCTCATGCCCAGAGACTAGATGGTTTCTAGACCACACACCAGTGCTAAACTAGCCCTACTTGAGCTGTGTGGCTCTGAAAGGAGCACGGGAGGCTGTCTTTCTCCACTAAATGTTCGGGGACTCTGCAGGAAGCCTCAATACTGCCCTTCCAGAGACAAGTTACCTGAGGAAAGTTAAGTCCTCATCTGCCAAGGAGCAGGGTCAGAGAGAGCTCAGAGATGAATCCCAGCCCTTCAGATCTCTGAAAACTTTAGTGCCCAAAGCATGTCTCTATCGCATGGCAATTCTCTGGTGTAAAACTAAACAGGAGTGGCAAATATGTCAATCAATGATATTTTCCAAAACTTGAACTTCAAGGTGATGGTAGCTTCTGAGCATGTCTAATAGTGTTCTGAATAGTGTTCTGAATCACTTTGGGAAAACACTTTTTGAGTGCCTTTCTCAATGTTACAATGTTAGTCTATTCTCAAAATTATCACTTTTGCTTTTGAGTGCTTATCAGTAGAAAATGTACGAATAATTTATGAACCTATTCACAAAAATTAAAATGCTTTACAAATAGGGTAGATGTGAATTCTTTTCTAAAATTTTTCAAATAACACAGACCCCATTGCCGCATGGTTCTCATAGGAATATTCATTATTGCCCTCTGTTTACTGTGATGCTATGATGCATATGAACTGGGTTTTAATGTATATGTTTACAGCTATAACTCTTTTCCAACTCATGAGATAGAAACGAATCTCCTGCTGCGTATAAAGACATTTCTGAGAGGCCTTGTCAGATAGTAGTTGTAAGAGTCTCTGCATACAATAAGGATCCTAACTTGGAAAAAAAGGAATTCTATGCAAAGAGACCAAAACAGAATCAAAAGAATGGGGCCAGGCATGGTGATTTATACCTGTACTCTACATTCAAGAGGTGGTAACAAGAGCATCAGAAGTTCAAGGCCATCTTGGGATACATGGTACATGGTGGATTTGATGCTTGCTTGGGTTATATAAGTGTTTGTCATAAAAACATAAAGCAACTAGAAGAGAAGGAGGGAGGAAGAGGGAAGGAGGAGACAGAGGGGTGGGGATGAGAGAGACACACGGACCATGCTTATCTCCCCTACCTTGTCTATTAGCAGTTGTACCTATGTGATGGAGTCTTCACAAAGCCCCAGGGAACAGGAGTTGGGCAACTGGATAGATGAACATATGGAAATTCTTGGTGGATGGTTTTCTAGGAAGTGCAATCTCTATGACTCTGCCAAGATACCCTGTGCATGCATTTCCTTCATTTGTCTTTGGTTTATAGAACCCTTTACATTAAATCAGTCAGTGTATGTGCCCATGTTCCATTCATGGCTCAAGAAAAATTAATCTGACCCAATGAAGTTGTTGTGGAGAGTCTAAATTTGTAGATGGCTGATCAGGATCACTGGGAAAGAACCTATGGTTATGTGTATGAGATGACTGCATTCTTGGAAACTGCACCATCAACATGTAGGATCTGACACTGTCTCCATATAGAGAATATCAGGAATGGACTTAATTAGATATACCCATTATGGAAGTGCTTGCTTGCTAGTGGAGAGAAAGTCCTATAACTTCTCAGGTAAGAGAAGTGATTTGTTTGTGAATATATAGAAAAAAATGTAAAGGTTTTTATCTAGCCATGAAAAGAGAAAAGGATTTTATATATACTTAAAGTATATTTATATGTATGTTTATACATAATTTTTACATGTTCAACATATACATAATTAGTAGATACATAACCTTATACATATACATTTATATGAACTTTATACAATATATATATTAGATGACAACCTTGTACCCAAGGTTTTTAAGGGTAATGTTTTTGAGAGAAGCCAGAGAAATAAACTTTCAAAGACTGAAGCTGTTAGGTAGATATGATGGTACACACTTACAATCTCAGTATTCTGGAAGCAGAGGATCAGGATTTTAAGCCCAGCCTCAGTCACATAGCTAGCTTAGGCCTGAGCTACACGAAACACTGTCTCATAAATAAACAATAAACAAAAGACTGAAGACGTCAATACAAAATCTGCTTAGTTTTACCCTCCTCTTCCTTCCCTCCAATCCTTTCCATGGACCCTTCTTGCTCTTCTTCAAATTTGTTGCCTCTTTTTCATTTTTTCTGTATCTATTCCATCATATTGCACCCTTAGAGCTGTCATGCCATGCTGGTCATTGTTGTGGTTCATAAGCATCTTAGGGGTAAGACTATTGGTTACTTCTCTCCCTTGGAATCATTCACGGCAGCTCCTGAAAGCCAGTTCAGGAAGATTTTCAGGTCAGATTCAGCACCAATCCTCTGGCTCCTGGGTCAGACAGATCCTTTGGAGCCAGGACCAAAGTATATAATGTCTTTAGCAATAGAAACTTACCTTCAACATCTGGGAGGCGACCAAGTCCTACAGTAATGATCTATAATATTTTTGGAGTCTCTTGAACAACTTTGACCAACAACCCAAAAGAGGGCTTGCAGATGAATTACTAAACAGTCTCATTAAAAAAAAAAAAAACCTCAGAGCCAGAAATTGGGGTTAAAGCCTGAGAGAGATCAGAGGAATAGGAAAAGCCACAGCTAACCTCACCTTACCAACTCTGCAGCTTCCAAACTGAGCTACTTCCTTTCTACCCACACCTATATGCCTTTCTATTCTGTTCTCTCATTTGCTCTCATCAGCCCAGCTACATCACTTCCTCTTCCTGCCCAGCTCTGTCACTTCTTGTCTGTTTATACAGATGTCCAGACCTCTATGGTTAGTGCTGAGATTAAAGGCATGTATCACCATGCCTGACTCTGTTCCCAGTGTGGCCTTGAACTCACAAAGATCCAGACAGTCCCTGCCTACCAAGTGATGGGATTAAAGATGTGCTACCATTGCCTGACTTCTATGTTAATACAGTGGTTGGCTTTTTCCTCTGATCCTCAGGTAAATTTTGTTGGAAGACCCAGTATATTGGGGGACACAATACATCACCACAAGGGCTTCTCATGCCTGGTGTTGGGGGTTCTGTTAGATAGTCTATGGCTCTTGGGAGAGCATTTTTAGCTTAGATAGGAAAATTTCAATTTAACTATGTATGTATATGTATACACACTTAGATGTATATGTAACTTTAAGTGAACAGATAAAAATATGATGCCTTATGAATTTTCAAAAACCTTACTGTTCTTTTAAAAGACAATTTTACACTTTCTTGGTGGTATTTTATTTGTCTTTTAATATACTAGTCTGTGTAAATCTGATGAATTGTCTTTTCAGAGATATTTTAGGAAATGAGATAAACTGTACTGATTTTCTACGTATTTAGTAGGGGAATCTCTTTTCAAATGATAACAACAGAATTTTCCCAGAGGACCTGCCAGGATACATGTGGGGTTGTTAGGTAGTTTCAAAATCATTAAGAAAAGATTGGCATTGATCAAGTTAACAACTCTTGTTCCATATCTGTAGCCCAGGATTAAAAAGAAATGGCGAAGGTGAGCACACCAAGCTCACACTAGGTCTGACTTGGGGATCCTGTACTTCCTTCCTTGTCCCCAGTGGCTCCTTTCCTTGCTCTGTCCTCACTGACACACCACAGGATGAGAAGTAGCCAATGTTGTCACTGGTGTGTAGCCAATGATGTCTCATCCCACACCCTGGGATAAGAAGTAACTAATGTCGTCACTGGTGTGTAACCAATGACGTCTCATCCCACACCCTGGGATAAGAAGTAGTAGCCAATGACTCCCTTACGACACATTTAGTTTGTGAAATAATACCAAATTGGTTCTTGTAATAAAATCCTGGATCCAACACCGACCACAGTATTGATTCTGGATGGAATTTGTACACAATGCACATTTTGCTGAACTTTGTTAGAATGACTGACTACCAGAGGCTTTTGGTTTCTATTTTCATTTTTTAAAGTTCTAACTCTGGAAATGACTGGAATGTAGGACTAGTAACCTGTCAATCTCAGCACACCTATTTGGAAATTTTTCTAGGTAGGAAACAATGATTGTAAAATTGTCTAAATTGATTCATGCAATTGTTGTGTCTCAGATTTAAAAAAAAAACCATTCTGAGAGGCTATCTACTCAAATTTCTTAATTCCATAGAGGACTAGGGATGTGCTGATGCGAATTTCTTCCTCTTGCCTTTCACCACCCTCTGTTCTTCCTTCCCGCTCCCTCTCCCTTCCTTCCTTCCTTAACCATGAATGGATAACTTGTCTATTTTAAGATCAGTGCTGAGAATTCAAAGCGGAATAGCCCCCGGCTTGAGTAGGTTTTGATCTACAGTTTTGAACACTGGCTAGTGTGCTCAGACGTACACACTGGAAACTCACATGGTAGAAGCTTCAACTGAAGTCTCAGTACTTCTAGAAAGACAAACTTTCTGCTCCTTAGTGATCTCAAGATGTACTTTAGAAATGTGCCGTGTTCTGCAGGAGTTGTTGAAACTTGAAGCCAGGTAAGGTTGAACTAATGCCCACAAGTCAGTGACTGCTTCCAGAAGAGTAAATTAACTTTCCTATGTTACATTCATGGATTGTATTCATCTATGATCAATTAAAACAACAACAAATGATTACAATTAAATGTGTATAATTTATTAAATATATGACATTTTCTAATTATTCTAACTCTATGTCCATTTCTGTGTAGAACATATAGTTATATATACTGTACATTATATATGTTTTCATGTGTTTATAAATTATTACATATACTATAACTTACACAGAAGATATTGTTATGCATTATAGGTTTAATGGGTTATATTATAGATAGAAGGCAGTGATAATGTTTGGAGAGTTAAGTAATTTTTTTTAAGAAAAGAAAGGTTCTAGGGCAAAAGAAAAAATTTCTGTTATGCCTTATAAAGTATATTTTTTTAACTACAGTAAATGGCAGGAAAGTACAAGCTGGGTTAGAGTCACTTTTCTGGTTGTATTCTTGACCTTTGAAATCACTTGCTTCCCTCGGCTGTACCATTCATTACGCAGTGACCTCCAGGGCGGCAGGCACAAGTCTGGCTTCTTCTCAGACACTGCACTGACACACTCAGGGCAGACCCACACCTTAAGTGATGAGTGCTCCTGTCACCAGACATGTGTCTCCGGTGTGTTTTGTGGCACCCTGAATAACTTAGGACATTCAGAAAGATTCCTCTACAAAACTAGCAAACGTGAGCTTGTCTGTGGTTTTTCCGTCATATGTGAGTATACTCATTTGTATTGCTATTATCTACTAAATTTATAGAAATGTCTTCATTTAAGAACCTTACAGACAAATTGATTTGAATTTCAGTATCATTTACTATTAACTATTGGTTATAGAGTGTTTTTCTGTGTACCTTGCAGAAAAGATGAAGTTGTCTAGAGACTGATACTCAACTACGTTAGTCCCCACAGACCCCCAAATATAATGTGTAGAGTTTGCGTGATCACAGAGTAGACCTTTTGTCACATAGCTGTTGGTTTTGTTTTTGTTTTCAAATGTACTACACATTGACGGATATATTTTTGTTGGTGGACTGTGGTAAAAAAAAATGTAGAGAACACTTTCAAACTATTCAATTCTAGTTTTCCTTTACTTCAAAATAAAGGGCCTCATCAAAAACAGCATTTAACTGAGCAGAATGTATCCACAGTCTCCTCTCTGTAGCTCTTTGTCTCTGGGAGGTAGAGACTTATCTGAAAAGCTGATGCTTGTAATGTCTCATCTGGGTGTGAACAACATAAAAGATAACACTTCTGCACAATATCATTCTTTCTTGGTATGGTCACCTTTAATAATAGAAACAAAAGATGCTTTTCCCAGTGTGCTCATCATAATCCTGCCAGGAAGCAGGTGTTCAGTCTTATTTTTCTTTGAAATCATATATTTATTTATTGCATTATGTCTTTCAGTTGTGGATATTTTCCTGTAGAGGGAAATTCCATCCTTCCTGGAATAATAATCTCCTAAATTTTATATGAACTTTAAAAGGAACTGCTGAAATGATAGGAAAACACACTCTTGTAGATAGTTGTGGTTTTATTTTATATCTACACAGAGAGACCTTGACTGTAAAACTTCTGAAGGGTAGGTACTTTTATTATACAAAATAACCCAAGTGAATTTTAAAATGGCTATTACAGTCTCACAAATGTACAGATCTATGGATATTCAATAACAGTATCAGCTCCACAGGAAATTATATTGAAAGAAGAAAACTTACAATAATTTGTCCAGCTGCCCTATCTTCCTCTTCTCTGCATTCCTGCCAGAATGCCGTGTGTCTCTAGTACAGCCCTTCTGCTTTTGAACATTCTCCACATTTCCCTGGCCTCTGGGCTTCATTTCATCTGTGCAGCCAAAGCCTCTGGATCAGGCCTGGGAAGCACAAACTTTGAGCTCATTTGAACGCCTCACCCCTGACTTATTGATGCAGTTGTTATAAAACCCTGGGGTTGTTGGTGCCTGATCGCGTTCTGGCTTCGGATCACCAATCAGGTTATGGTTCACAGGTATCTTAGAAATACCTGCTGCTTTACAGGCAGCCTTTACCAGCAAATATTTCTCTAAGACCAGTCCATCTGTATTTGTTTTCAACATTCTTTCAACCGAAATTTGAAAACAAGGGAATTGAAAATCTATATACGTATCCCAGAATTTGCATCATCTCTCAGAGACTTGCTATGGTCTGGTGCTTGGGACATAGTCACTAAGAACTTGTACTGAACACCCAACTCATATTTACACACCTACTTTTATGTTCTCCAAGGACTTCAAAAGTAAAATGGCAAGAATAAAGAAAGTTGTATTTATTTATTTATTTGCTTTTGTGACCCATTTAATATCTTTATTTCTGAAACTACCATATAACTGGTAATCAGAAGGATACAGACTAATCAGTGATCTCTAGTACAAGGAAGACAAGCTTCTTTAGCCCTAGTTCCCATCCAGTCTCTGTTCTTTACCAGCTTGCAGCTTTGAAAAACTATCCATGGCTTCCTATACCTGCATTTCAACATGAGAAAAATGACAGTAATAACAGTATTAGACAGCTTGGACACCAGGGGTGGTAAATGAGTCAGTGTGTGTTCACATTTCAAAATAATACTTGGTTTCTAGTAACCCATACTCAGTGTTAGCTGTCGATATTACCACTTTCATTTACTCTTTATTTTCAGTTAGTTCAGAAAGTTTCTCTAAAATTTTTCTTATTTCCGTTATCACTGCCATTACTACATTCAAACCTTTGCGATCTTTTGTCCGTAATGTTTTAGTAGTCTTCTAACTCATGCTGTTGTTATTTTATCACTAGACCTGTCTGATTTGGTATAGTGCATTCCAGAATCTTTGTCTTTGTCCGAAATGCTTCATTCAGTGTGCTTTTCATCTCACAGAAAGTTATACAATTTAAACAAAACTTGAAATGATAATGAACAAAATCCCGTCAGGCCTTGTCCCTTTGGGGATGGGGGTGGGACAAAGCTGTTTCTTAAGGGACAGCCACTGTAGATAATTAAAAACAGACAACAACAATTAAGGTATATATTTTCATGCAGGTTTACATGAATATGTATGTGGGGTTATAAAACGTTGTGCTATTGAACAATGAAAGTTCCCTCCACTAAAGCAATTAAACCTGATCATGTGACTAGCTATTGTTATTGCTAATCTTGGTTGTCAACTTGACACACCTTGGAAATAAGAATCTAAATCTAAAGGCCTCTATCAGATTGGCCTGCGGGCATGTCTGTTGAATAGCTACTTGATTGCTAACTGATGTAGGAGGGTCCAGCCCACAGACATGGTGCTACACCTGGGCAGGTGAACCTAGGTTCTATAAGAAAGCAAGCTAAAGAAGCCGGAGAGGGCAAACCAATAAGCAGCTTTCCTTAGTAGTTCCTGCCTGGGATCCTGTTTGAATTCCTGCCCTGATACCTCTAAATCAGTTGTTCTCAACCTGTAGGTCATAACTCCTTTGGGGGTGAATGATCCTTTCACAGAGGCTGCCTAAGACCATTGGAAAACACAGATATTTACATTAAGATTCACACCAGTAGCAAAATTACAGTTATGAAGTAGCAACAAAAATAATTGTATTATTGTGGGTCACCACAACATGAGGAACTATATTGAAGTGTCCAGCACTAGGAAGGTTGAGAACCGCTGCCCTAGATGATGGGATGTTATCTGGATGTGTAAGCCAAATAGATAGACCTTTCTTCCCAAGTTGATTTTGATCATGGTGTTCATCAGAGCAACAGAAAACTAAGTAGAACAAACATCTTTTTGTCACCTTATGCTTTTTTTAAAAAGTTGTTGAAGGATGTAGCATACACCAGTTGAAGCCCACGACATAATTCACATGCAGTAGTATAATTTCATGTTAGGAAGACCATGTGTGGGTGTTGCTCCCTTGCAGATCCTCCCACTTTTGGAGTTCTTTCTCATTTTTACTTAACAAATCTATGCTTATTCTGCTCAAAAAAACTGAAGAAGAAGAAGAAGAAGAGAAGCGCATGTGCAAATGAGACAATCAACTTATTAGGGAGTCCCCCTAGCATGAGGGAATCACCCACTACCACCTTTACCGCACCAAATCCATGGCTTTCCAGCAACTGGGTAGACATACAAACCCACTTTTAAAAGCCCACGAGATAGACCTTCAAATCCATCTGGAAGCATATGAAATGGCATGCCTGCTCCCTTGCTTCTTTTGCTTTTAAACAGTATCGTCTCTAAGGTGTCAAGAATATTTGATGCCATTCTTTGACCTCAGGTGGATTTAAAGGTGTATCTCATAGGGTTTTAAAACTGGGCTTGTATCTCTATCAAGTTACTGAAAGCCATGGTGGTTTTGGTGAGGTGAAGGTGGGTAGTGGGTGATCCCCTCCTGTTAGGGGGATTCCCTAATAAGTCGATTGTCTCATTTGCACACCACAGATATTATTTGCTCCTACACGGGTGATGGCAGAATCTAGTGTAAACACCTTGCCTTGTCATGACTGGGCTGAGAACTGACTTTGCAGTCAGTCCATGCTTATCTTAGCCTTGTGAAACCATTACGTCATTCTTTTCTCATGCCCTGTCGCATACATCTTTTGAAATATTATGTAGTCTCACACTTCAGCACCCCTACTATGAAATTACCCTTGACTTTATTCACTCCTCCCCTCTCCATAGGTCATGAAGCTTATTATTATCATTTCATTTATGTTTTATGTATCTTGTGTAGCACTTTCATTCTGCTTCAATTTTGGCTCTTCATGAACATATTTCAGAGTGCATTATCTTTTTGAGTGAAAGACCACATTTACTCACCAGCTATAAATGCAATGGAGTTGAATCTTACATAAGCTTTGTTTTAAAGTCAATATTTAAAGTTAAAATTATACACTGCCAAAAACGTCCTGAAAAGTTCCTAAGGCACTAGAGAGCAGGTACTATACATTATTTATGCCCCACCCTGGGGATTGCCATTTAGTCTTTCAGGAAAGTGTCTTCCTTCTGTACTACATCACTTTCTCCACTCTAGCCACAGATGCAGTAACTGGCTTGACTTGAGAGGTTGTGTTGTATGAAAAGATCCATGTGCCATTAAACAGAAAATCAAATGCAGCTTGAGGGGATGCTCAGACTGTGAGAACTGAGAATGAAGAAGAAAACTTAATTTTATAAAAAAAAAAATTCTTAAGGTTATTGGTTCAGAGACCGGTTTTCTGTCAGTGGTAGACTGCTTGCTTGGCACGGGTGAGACTTTGGCTTGGTCACCAGAGAAGAGAAATTTTCTCAAATTCTGTCTAGCCACTTAGTGATCAAGAAATGTGGTTTTTCAAGGTTTACAAGATTTTAGAAAAACAAACATATAGGTTGGTACACACAGACATAGACGGAAGTGTGAGCTAAAAAATAAATAACTAGCTGACATAACTAATTTAGATCCTGGATGATGGGAGGCCATTTGATGAAAGAACGTAGATGCTCAGTTCAAGTCCTTCACTGAAGACACTACCATGGCTAAAAGCACAGCCTTTTCCTCCAACAGACGTTCATTCAAGTCCATGCTCTGCGTCTGCATGACTGAAAAACCTTAAAAACTGGCTTAAGGGTTTCTGAGCATCAGTTTTAGCACAAGTTAATGGAGACTAAAAAGAATATCTATCCTCCAGAGTCTGAAATGAGACCTGTAAGGTTTACCTTATAGTAGGTACCCCAAAGTTTAGCTTTTAATGCCATTGTTAATTGTTACATCCACAAAGTAAACATTTAAGAACTGGTGATGTGACTTTATTGGGAGATGAGAAAGAATCGCTTTGCTTCTTTTGAATGGCATTCAGACATGAAATGCTTGGTTATTTATTTGAATCAGGGCTGAAACACTTGGCTGTTTAAAGGCAATTCTGGGAATGAGAAGAAGGGAGCCTCTTTGAATGATTTTTAAAGATGGGTTACTGAATTGGGTCTTTCAGGAATAAGTGACTTCTCTGCCCATTTTCCACAAATTTACATTTTTCATAGTAAATTCCCTCAGAGCTGATGCATTTTAAGTAACATCTCTCATTTTATTCACCAGTTTTTAAAAATGCAGACTTTAATTCCCACTCCCCTTTCATCTCTCCTTTTTGGATATTTAAAAGAAATACTGTTTTTGCATTTCTTTCCTCTTATATCCCATTTCACTCTTTCCAGTGTCATAAGTGCTTTCATGACTTTAGAAATTACCTTTTATCTCACACTTCACTCTCTGACAAGCACTGAGCTCTTTGTTTTAAGATTTTAATTCTCCTATTGAATCTGTAGCAAGTGGTACAACGTTCTGCTTTTCACTTGTGAAAAAACCTAAGACATGAGGGGATGAAATAGCTTTTCCAGATTCCTTCTGCCAAGGGCTGAGAGTGGGACGCGGACCAGGCAGTTGGATTAGGAACTTCGGCCCTCACTCGAGACAGCGGCTGGCTTTCGTGGAGGCTTTTGAACAGTTACTACTTCAGTTTTCTGTTTGTATTTGTGTTATATCGCTCCATGGTTCAGGTATCTATATGTCTCATTTAGAGTTTTGATACTTCCTTCTCCCTTTCAAGACAGAAATTCATATTTCTGAATGCACCCACCCTTCATTGTCCCACATGGTACATACACCCTTGTCTCTGTTGTCATTGGCTCAACACTTGGGAAGTCCTGGGCCTCCAAACACTGCTGTCCAATATCCAAGGCCTGACTCAGTCTCTTTACTCCTGTCTTTCATTTAAATGCTCTTTTCCTTTCAGCCAGTTCCAAGATGCTGTTTGCCTCTGCTAAGAATTTCCTCCCGCTACTGGGACCTTCTGTTCAGCAGATTGCTCCTTGGCGAAGCAGAGAAGTTGTTGCCAAGTGTCTTTTTGCACTGACGATTGTTCTTCAGGGTCTGGAAACCTGACAGGGTTTCCTCTATTTTTCCACATTCCTCCTCAGGTTTTGCCCCACCCTCCTGGAACACCTCCTCCGGATTATCTTCCTTTTCCTCTCAACTCCACCCAGCTGCACCTTCAGAGTGTCTGCTTGTTCTGAGCCCATCAGTCATTGGAACCTCCCATTAGACTTTTCCCATCACCTGTGGTATATCACTCTGTGGGAAATATAGTCTTCCTGTGAAAACAAATATTTACATAAACTGGATAATTATGCAAATAAATTTAATTATTATTTTTGTCATATCTGCTTCTTTTATTACGTTTAATAGCTGTGTGTATTAGATTTCCAAGAATCTCGTAGCAAAGATGTGGTTTTGTGTATAAGCAGGATGTTGTCAATTTTGTGCTGGAACTGTGATCGAGTTTATAAATCCTGTAAGAATCAGTGTGGAGGGAAGATACCAGGTCCAACAGGTGAAAGATTCAGGCCTTTGATGTTCTTGTTTTTCTTGTCACCTTGACCTTGGCTTCTCAGTAACTCAGTGGATCCCCAGCTCCTTTGTTTATCCAGTGGAGAGTGACTGATATGGGACTAGGGAAACGTGTCTTAGCAGAGATGAAAGGCGTGTGCACATGTTTACGACTGTACACCACAAGTGCATGTTATTATTTCAATGGCTCTCCAAGCCCCCAAATAAAAGTTTGTCAACAAGTAAAATATAAAAGTTAAATACGTGATAGATCAATATAACTGTTTCAATTCACCTTTTCTGTTGTGTATCTGGTGTGTCCCAAAATACTAAAAACTGAATTCTAGGTTTTAAGAAAAGAATATTATATGTTACTAGGAATATGGGTAGCTATTAACCCAAATATCATAATCCAAAAGTAATACCTGTATGGGCAGTTCAGGTTCCTTCCAGGGGATGGACAATGCAGAGTGATTCATTGAGGAAATCCAATGGCTCATGAGTGCATGCAACCACAAGTGGTAGTGTGGGTGATTTCTGCCTGGGAACCCCTGCCTTCTTCTTTGACTCACTGTCTACTCCCACAGATAGGTGCTTCAAGGGTTTATATCTACCCACATGTCTGATGAGGTACTTGATTCGTTTATAATTCACTATTTTAAAGTACCCAACTACAAACCCACATAAAGAATTGTTGAGAGTGCTATTAAAAGGGCCTACCTCCCTATTTTATGTCATTTCCTTCTGAAAAAGGATGCCCTAATTTACCAGCTCAGGTTATTAATTAATAAATACTTTGCATGAAGAAAATATGGGGAACAAAGCCAAATTTTTCTTTTGAGTGGTGAGTTTGAATTCAGTGTCCTATTTACATCCTCTTATTTTTCTTTTTACTGTGTTTGCTTCTGAACCCTGGCATCAGATGTTGTTGTGTGTTGTGTTGTGTGGCTTTCTTTTATTCATACCAGCATATTGCCCTAATCCTTCTTCCAGCTCTGTGTCTTCCTCACATTAGGAGATTTATCACTTATATCTTCCCTTTCATAACTTTAGAGTTGCCTTCTTTTTTTTCTTTATGCAGTTATTCTCTATAACCCTTTTCCCGATACCTGATTAAACAGTATGTTTTCTACAAAGTGTGCATATTGTTGATTATTCACAGATAATTTCTTTGCCCATCAACCTGTTGCTCAGCCAGGCTTTGCTTGTTTAGTGCTTTAATCTTTCATCACAAATCATCTCTCTGCATCTCATCATTCTTCTCTCCTGCCTCTGAACTCCTTCCAGCTTCTCGGCACCTCTGGGATAATGAGGTGCCACTTCTGAACACCAGGTGCAGTCCTGCCATTCCTGCCTAGGAGGGAGGGTCCTATTACTTCCAGTGCTGCCGAGAGGCTTGAGGCTTCTTTTTGTTCCCAGAGGTACTCATTAGAGAGGATGCCTGTCTCTACAGGTATGGCTAAGCATGGCTGCCACACTCTTCTCCTCTTCAATGTGCCTTCTGGCTAATCCCTTTTCCAGAGTAGAAACCTCAATTCAATTCCTATTCACTTACTCCCTCTCCCACCCCTCCTCAATCTCTTTAGTGTGTGTTATTTTTATTTATTCAGACTTCCTGACTCAAATAGATGTAACTCTGGTCATTCCCAATCATTTATCTTGATTTGGTGCCAATGTCCTCTAAGTACTACTGTTCTGCCCTACTGATAATAACCATCTTTTCATTCTACGTATACACACACACACACACACACACACACACACACACACACACACACTTTGTAGGCATATCAACTTCATTTGCTCCTCCCTTTGTGTGTGTGTGTGTGTGTGTGTGTGTGTGTGTATAGTGTATGTACGTATGTGTGTATGTAAGTACATTATAGTATTTTACTTGAAACTTTCTATCAAAATTGCTCAGATAATTGGGCTGTAAATTATTTATGGTTTTAGATAGTAATAGTTCATGTTTTATTCATGAGTGATGTTGTTTGTAGAAAGGCAGGATTGGTGTGACATCTGAGGTAGGCACTGTGTAAGTAAAGCTTGTGGTTTGTGGTTTTGTACACTAGTTCGTCTCTCTTGCATTCTTCCTCTTCCTTCTCTCCTCCTCTTGCTGCTCCTTTCTTCTAGTTTTATTTTTACTGAGATTCCCCAAGTCTGCAAACAGTCATAGAGCATGAAGGTAGCACCTGTGTTATCTATCCCAAAATGATTAGTTTTATAGCTAAAATGAAGCATAATCCTTTTGTCACTTGTAATCCCATTTGTGACAAATGCTGAGTTTAACAAAATGATAGTTAAATAAGACAGCCTTTTACTCATGAATGAAAGATCAACACTTCAGTGAATTCTGAGAGCAGGTTGAGAAGGACCTTGGAAGCTTGAAGTGTTTTTCTCTTCCATGGATGAATCACCTAGCTCTCCCGACAGTGTACCAGAATAGTCCTAGCAAAGCACCTTCACCTTTGAGTGTGGTTTCTATGTGACTGGAAGTCTGAGGCGATGGAGGATGGAAAGGATCTAGGAAAATATTGCAATGCAATGGTCTAGGGATTAGGGAACAAAAGCATAGGAGGGTGAGAGTTGGAGGAAAATTTGAGTCTTGTCCTATAGACTAGATTTCAACTTTAAAGTTGTTTTTTTTTTTTTTGTTTTTTTTGTTTTTAAAGAAAGTGGTTTGATTTAGTCTTACCACCTTGAGCAGTTTCATAGCAAATCAGGTCTCCTGATCATCCTTCTGTGGCTTTCCAAATGGACCACTCCGTAAAGGGTAGGAGGAAAAATGCAGCTCTCATAACCCCATATTTGCTTTATGTACTTATAGTTATGGAATTTGGAGATAAAAGATAGTTACTGCCAGAGTAATCACATGTTAGAGTCTAGGATAAGTAGGGTAAAGGAAGGACACAAGACTAGATTTCTGATTGAAATGTAGGATCTGGCGGGGAAGATCTGCCCCTGAGATGAAGGGGAAGAGGAGGAGGAGTGAACATAGCAGACACATGGGAGGTCAGACGTGAAAGAAGTAAATGTAAGTGGATTTTAGAAGAGCTGTAGCTGATGGTTTTCTGATCTTACTAAAATAAAATGCTAAAAGGTAACACAAATTGCCGTACCACCCGAGACCGAGGGAAGGTGCTGGGCACCGGCTGGTGCACTGGTCGCCCAGCCCTGGTCAGCACAGCCCCACCAGCTCATTGCCTGTGCTTTCCTCTGATCATGGGAATACACAGATATGAAATGTGGCCTTTTGTTTATGTATAAATCTTAGAAAATAAAAGTTAGATGTGAAATTGAAAGGTAGCTTACGACTTGTCAAAAGAGTTAATTAAGCATCAAGGTGTTAGAATGAGCACCCCATGTCTGTTACATACAGGGCCATATTGGGTAAAAAACGGCATAGAAATGAAGACTGAGAGTCTGTTTAGAGATAGAAAATCACACATGTGTGCGTGCACAGACACACACACACACACACACACACACACACACACACACACACACGCAATGCATCTGTTCAGGAACTTACTCTCATTTGGAGAAATGAATTGAAAGTCTGCTAGGACAACTAGAAACTTTCATTTAGTTATTCTCATCCTTCCCTGCTAGTGTTTTACAATAATGTCTTAATTTTTAGCTTTTTTTTTTTATGTGAGCAGACTCTGTTTACTAAGTGCCAAGATTTTAGTATGCCTTTATTCATTGAAACAAATGAAACTCAAATTAACATTATGAAAAGAAGAATGCAAAACCTAAGACCTACTATTTCAGTCTGCTAAAATAGCAGGTTTATGCCAGCGACAGCGAGACTTCTTTTTTATATTTTTCTTTCAAAGTGGCTTTTATTCGTGAAGTGTGTTAGCCTCTCTGAACAGTGACCTACTGTGTTTATCTTTATAAAGAATAAAATAAACCAGTATTCGGAAGCACTTCCATTTGGGAGCTGTCGTGCCAAGTGTTAATGGCATTGCTATTCTGCACAAAGTCCATTTAGTACCACTCTTTACATGGTGAGCTCTTGTAGAAATAGCCATGAAGCATCCAGAGTCTATACAATGTTCGCTTGGTCTACCTAATCTTGTCTTAGTATCTGCCATATTAGTGCTTTCTTAAAAGCTGCCAAGCAGGCTGACCCTTTGCTAGTCAGCGTTTTGTGCACATCTCTAATCAATAGCTCTTTACCAGGGAGAGGAAAATGTATTAACTGACCAGCAATGGCAACTGTTCATAAGTAGTGCGCATTCTAGAAATGCTTCAGCGTTGCATGGGAATTCTGTCAAAACCATAGGTCTTAAAGAGACTTGTCTTTAACAAAAGAGACTTTTTTGTATTCTGGAAAATACAATTATTTATTTTGTTTGTTAAACAAATTTCTCACATTCTTTGGACTACATTGGTTGCCCTATCATCTTCAGAATCACTCCCTTCTCACTGGCATCTGAAATATTATGTTAAAGTGTGTTTTGTCTACTTTTAAAATTTCATAGCATACATATACTTAAATACAAACACTGATTCACACACATGCACACACACTCATACACATACATACCAGGAGATTAAATGTCACTGATTTTCAGGAAAAAATTCAACATAATTTAATTCTATGTGTATTTTTCCTTAAAAGCACAAGAGTAAAACAACGAGCCTTATTTAGCTGTAAGTCATATTATTTATTCAGATCTTTACCGGCTGAGAATTTAATTTTTGCAAGTTAAGGTGACATCGTTCTTCACAGAACTCTAGGGTTTTTACTCAGTATTTTATGAGAGTTTCAGAAATTACTCTGGTAAGATTAGATGTTTTCATAATTTTATTTTCTTCAGCTAACCGTCACTATAAATATACATCTACAATTAAATAAGATATATAAAAAATATTCCTACTTCAGAAAACCATTACTCTATTATTATTCCATTCCCTTAAAAACAGTAAAATTGTGCCTCAGCTACTAAATATATGGGATTCATTTACAAAAGATTAATTAGCATGACCCTCTGTACCTTCTCACCGAATCCTGTTTCCCAAGGATTCATGTATTCACACATGTTCACTTCTTGTCAGAAATGCATAAAATTTTACTATGACTATGGTAGGGATGTAATATGTACCCCAGAGAAAGACAATAAATATCAAATTACCCACCAGAATGATTAAAATTAAGAGCCTATCCTGGGGCTTGGGAGAGACGGCTCAGCAGTGTAGAGCAGAGCACTTGCTGCCTTGCAGGGGATCTAGGTTCACTGTCTGGCATCCACATGTAGCCCACACAATCCTTACTTCCATTTTCAGTGAATCTGATGCCCTCTTCTGATTGGCATGGCCACTAGACATGTGCATGGTGCACATACATATATGCAGACAGAACACTCATACACGTAAAATAATATAGCCGAACCTAAAAGGAGACCATATTCCAGTGAGCACTACATTTACCATTTACTACATTTGAAATGAACGTGGTTTCAAGTAATTGTATGTGCAGTAAGATATGTATCCATTATTATTACCGTCTTCTAATAATATACTTTTGAATAGTAATATAAAATAAAAGTGTTTGGATCCTGCTAAAATATGTAGAAAGAAATTATTTTTGTTTTAATCACATGTATTGGGAAAGGATGTACAGGTATGTGATTTTTAAAAGGTACAAATGGACTAGCCAGTTGGCTCAGAGAGTAAAGAACTGCATTGCCTGACATGATTGTTTGAGTTTGACCCTTGGCCCACATGATGGAAGGAGAGAAACAGCTCCTGCAAGCTGTTCTTTGACCCAGCATGCCTACCATAGTACACAAGTCCCCCCCCCCACAAAATAAATAAGCTCTAGTTAATAAAAATATACAAAAGGGTCGATTATAGTATCCTCACATAGGAATCTGATAGCTTATTGCACACTTCATCTTTTCTGTATCACAAGCATCCTTATGATAAAATTTTGAGAAAATGTTTGCCTCATGAGAAAGATCAGGTCATTTTTAAGGTCAGTCATCCTGGAAAATGTGAAAGGAGATGAAGGGAATAATGTGGCACAGTTTTGTGCCAGAAAAATACAAGGTAGTCTGTTCTTTTTAAAATAAATACTCTTTAAAATTTAAAATAATTGAATTTATGTTTAGGTTTTAGCCAAATGCCTTTCAGATTTACACACTTTTCTTGCAAAAAAAAAAAAAAGATTTTACCCTTTTCTTTAGATTACATGTTCAATCCTAATTACTTTTTACGGTTGTCTATTATGTAGGACTAACCCAAAGTTATCACCTTATGTTGTAATGCTGTCAAAGGGCTTATTCTTCTTCATAGGGCTCACTGGAGCCTTCATGAAGTACTCTTTATTCTACACTCTAGCTCCCCAGGAAAAGGGAAACAATCTTACTGCTGTATTTTAAATCATTGACATCCTGACCATGACTTCATTTGCAATAAAAATCACAAACTGTGCAAGTGCATTTTATAACTCCCAATTTTTTTAAGTTTTAGTAAGAAAATGTCTCGTCAACTTTGTGTTGAGAAAGTCTTATACTCCCCACATAGTGGAGGCTGTGTGAGGTTGAACAGGCTATCAAGAGTACATCCCACAGCTCATTCCTGGAGTTTTCCTTCCACTGACATCTCCATGTTTTACTCCTTCATATTCTTTTAGAAAAATATTTAAGCATTCTACTGAAAGTCAAGTGCTTTTAGCTACTATAATTTGTTATTTAAGTAATGTAATGTCCCTCCCAGCCATAAGAAAACATACATGAACAGAAAATGACATTAGCTTTTTCTGATGTTTGTAATCTTGGAACATCCTTCAGTTCAGCAGGCACAGACCTCTGGAACACTGGGTGTTACAAAGGATCAGGATGCAGGCACTGTAGAGTAGGGAGAGGAATATGTATTTCTTTAATGATTGTGTTTTGACTGAACTACCAAATTCCCAGACATTTGGCCAAACATTGCTCTGGATATATCTGTGAGGGTTCTTGTGGACAAGATTAATGTTTGAATTGGTAGACTAGAACACATTGCCCTCCCAAATGTAGGTGGGTTCATAGATCTCTCTGAAGAGCCAAGGAGAACAAAAAGCCAGGCACACCATGAGTAGGAGGGAATTTCCTTTTGTCTGAATCACTTGAGCTGGAATATTTATACATATAATTTTCTTTTTCTTTCTCCCATGTGCATGAACTCAACCATCTCATCTTGGGCCTGGAACCTGCATAGTTCACAGTAGAGCCATAGTTTGGCTTCTTGATCACAAGACATCAGACTAGGACTGATCTACATGTCTGTTCTCCTGGACATGAGTTGCTGGCGTTAAATAGCTGTCCACTGTCAGTTCTCCCGAGTGTCTGGCTAGCAGCTGCAAGTCCAGGGAATCTCGTCAGTCTCCATAGTCACGTGAGCCAGCACATTGCAGCAATCCTCTGTTCTCTGTCTTTTTTCAGTACATAGTTAAATAAACATCCACTTGTTTCTCTGGAGAAATCTGGCTAATGCAATCTCTTTGGACTGGGATTTAGAAACAGATCCCATGTAATTTGCAGCACAATTTTTGGATGATCTGTGTCATATCACATGCAAAATTTTTCTAGATATGATCACTATATCTATATGATCACTTCAAGAAATCCTGAACACAAATAATAAGTCAGTCTTTTCTGTATGAGTTTACTAATTATTTGAAACAGTAAATTTATGATACAAAGTGGTTTCAATGTTCTTTGGCTTTCTAAATAAAAAATCATGAAGGTGTTTTTATTAAGTTCAAAATCACCTGGACATAGTTCTCTAAATATCAAGCTGAATGGCTCCTACCTTCTTGGCAATGCCTAGTGTTTAACAGTGGAAGAGTTCCCTTGTATAAGCCTCTAGACTTTCACTTATATCCCTGTGGAAATTACTGATTAAAAACTATGATCTTCCATCTTGTTTATAGAATAAGAAAATATACCATATAGATAACAAGTACATGGTAAGTTTTAGTCATGGCATACACTGACATGTTTTGTAAAACATACTCTGGGTAGGAATTATGCTAATGAGATTATCTATATGTATTTGAAAATATGTTTCAGCTACATAGCTTTAGCAATCATCTATTATTATCATATTATTACCAGATACAGAAAATTAGCATTCTATGCTCTGTCAATTTCATTTTTTCAGTGTCTTTCAGTTTTCTTTCATTGTAAGGTTGTGATTAAGCTTTGAAACATTTATTCAGACTAAGGTCATCTGCACGTTTGCAAATTTGCCTTGCATGCACAATATAAACAGTTGTAATACAAATTAGGTCAGGAAGAAATATACACATTGTTTTTCAAATCTTTTAACTTGATGATATAATATCAATTTTAGGTACAGATTCTCTCATATCACATAGAATGAGCCATTCACTTCCAATTTTGTTTATGTTTTCTAATAATAAATAAAAGGAAATTGAGCTATAACCTACAGCAGTAAAATCTAACAGTTAAATTAGGCAAAACTTATAAGATTTAACAGCTCTTATTCTGAACAAATAAATGAATGTCCTAAGATGTAGGTACAGGTGTAAAACAAAATGAGGGAGAGATTAAAGTGACAATGAGCAGTTAGTAAACCACCGGGAACCTGAAACTGATACAGTAACTATAAAAGCAATGTGTATAAAGTCAGAAATATGTTCCTTCCTTTATATATTCAAGTACAGAATCCATAAGATAAGGCAGCTTTATCTGAGAAAATAAAGTGGACAAGTCAAGGCCTATGACACATTGATAAGAGAAGTTGTGTGGGAACAAGAACCATGGGTTATTTTGTGAAGTGAAAAACAAAACAACTTTTATTCTTTTTATAGACACTCTAGAAGTATGGAGAGTCTTGTAGGGACTTTTAATTTCTCAGTGTCTTTTTAAAACAATCTAATATAAAGCTTAAGATTTTCTTGAATGCTTCAAGAAAAATGTGATGAAATCAAAAGGAAAAATGTTAATACCTCAAACTGCAGTGTTACAAGACATTCTCTCTCTCTCTCTCTCTCTCTCTCTCTCTCTCTCTCTCTCTCTCTCTCTCTCACACACACACACACACACACACACACACACACACACACATGCACACACATCATTTTTAAAATCTACCTTTATATTTCCAATAGAGAAACATACTCATATCTTAAGAGAACTTTTCTTAATTATTTTATATTTTCTGAGATGAATTAATTTCCTCTTGTTAAGGCTATTACTATACTTTTGATTGCTTTGTTTTGTTTTAATCTTGGCATGATAAAAATATGTTTTTCAAATTATATATATGAGCGTAAACTTGGGAACATTTACCTTAGTTATCTTCAAGAATGAATAAAGGAATCAACATCCATGGCACTGGGCCAAAAGGAAAAATAGAAAAATTAAAAATGGTTTTAAATAACACTTTTGTCACTAGGCGGTTTGTCATCGAGTTTCTACAAAACTCTGTGTGTTTAATGTTGTTTGCCCTTCCTGCTCACATCCTGAATTATTTGTGATGTGTTTGTGTGAGTGTCTGGAAACACAATTGTGATCAGAGTGCTATTTAAACACTATGTTGCTTAGCAATTGAAGAACATTCAAGATTCATAGTAAATTTTCATACATTATGAGTTAGTTAAGTAGTTTAAAACTTTAGAAACATTGTTTGATGAAATATTTTATTTGTCTCACATACATAATGAAAAGAATTTACAGGAATAAAAATAACAGTGTTCACCTAAGAGCAGTCAATGTAAGACAAGTCAGCCCTGGGCTCTTTCCAGTCGAGCTTAATTGTGGCACCACAATGAGGACATTGTTATCCCAGGTTTTACCTACCTGGTGCACTCATACATAAACACAGAGAGTTCCAACACAGAAAAGCCTAGTGACTATAAACTTCACCATAAATCTAGCATGGGCTGCAGAACACAGAAGCACAAAGAAGACATCAAAATGAGCATTAGAATTAGGTAGGAAGTTCACTAGTGTATTGTATACACAAAGTCTCCTTAGGGGTTGACTCGATGAGTGATCCGACTGTGCAGACATTTCTCTTTTATTTGCACAAGGATGAAAAGGAAGGACTTAGGAAACCTTTAGAATGATTTCTCAGTTCCTAGAATTCAGCAGTTCGGTAATTTGCTTCCATGACATAAGCAGGCCAACATGAAAGTACCAAATGGCTTAACAAATGTTGATGTCTTGGTAACCTATTGAAAAACACAATATTTTAATTAATTCTTAAATTATGATTTACTTATTAACAAGATGTTTGTGTCTGTGTGACATGGTGCAGCTACTTACATTTTGGATCACATAGAAGACTGTGAACCTCATGACCTGTTCAAATAGACCTCCAGGAAGTTTTATTATCTCCCCTGCTGAGAAGACACCTCCACACGGTTAGGATGACCTGAAAGCAATGTGGTACTCACCGATGTAGAAACTGAGGTAGCCTGACCAGTTCATGTAGTGTCTGACTGACCAATATCCAACTTTGCTTTTAACTTGAACACTTAAAATATCTCACTAGACACTAACAGAATCATTCATCCCTGCTGAGGTGTCTTTGCATCAATTTTAGATCGATGATGTAGACTATTCACTGCTACCCTTACTTATAGTCCTGATTCTTAACTTGTGAAGCCAAAAGGCTTACGCCAGCAGAAGTACATGGGAACACTGTAAAGCAGCTATACAAGCCCTGGACCTTAATGTTGAATATTGGTATCTTTTAATTTTTCTGAGTCAAAATAAAACAAGTGTTTCTCAGAATTATATAATATAATAATCTCTTACTTTAGGGTGGCTAGAGGTGAAGAGAGGATCTACAAGGAGTTGGGGGAGGGGAGACACATAATCCTAACATATATTGTATGAAATAGTATATGAAATAATTTCAATGCAAATTACATAAAATAAAAAGAAACTTGATATCAACCTATAAACAGTCTACAGGGGTGGTACAGGGGTACAGTCATCATATCTTCAGACAATGGGAATTGTGATTTTAAGATTTAAACCAAATTTTCCCAAGTTTCTGGATTCATGGTTCACTCAGTTAGCTACCTTTGTTAGCAGTCAGTGTGAGATGTATTCTGCTGAAAGAAGGATTTACCTTCTCATGCCTGTATCCTAATGCATGACCTTGCTGTGCTCTAAAGAAGGAATTTTGAATGAGTTTCCATTTTATCTAATTTTTACATTTCAGTAACCCACTTAGCTATATAAACATAGTTTCCCCTTAAAAACAAATATCTTATAGAAATGTGTATTTACTCTCAGCTCAAGACCTTGGTGGATTTTCACCTAGATTAATAAGAGAACTCAAATATGAGAGTCTTAAAACTAAGTGGTGTTTGTTATCTGTTGCTTATTCAATAAACCATGAGCACTAGGGACACATCACACTGAAAACTCAGAATAGAAGACTCAAGCAAGGTAAAGGGATGGAGAGTCAAGAAAATCAACTGACTTTTAAGTATAAAGACAAACGATGGGATGGCAGAAAATTTCTGTATAAAAATTTCAAAATACTTCAGACAGTATACAATACTGCTAATTGTTAACTAACTCTCAGAGGCATTCTTGTGACTTTACATTCCAAGTCTGACATTCATTTCCCCATTTATTCATTCTAAAGTGGATTTACAATACTCCACCTTGCTCACACGTGTCGGGATCACTAAATAGACCCAGCTATGATCTCAGTTACAGTGGGACCCTAGCTAATTTTAACCACAGAGGTATTAAGTTTCGTTTTAGTTTTTAAATTTAAATCTTTTTCGCCCATCAGGCAGTAGATGGCTGAGGTAATGGAACTCAGCATGCAGGTCTGGAGAGATTGCTCAGTAATCAAGAGCACTTGCTGCCCTTGAAGAAGACCAACCACATTATGATTCCCAACAACAACTTGATGGCTCACAAACACTCTGAATTCACCCTCTACTGACTTCTGAGGGCACCAGGGACACACATAGTGCACATGTATACATGCAGGCCAAGCATTCACACACATAAAATAGAACAGATCTTTCAACTGAAAAAAAAAAAAATATATATATATATATATATATATATATATATATATATATATATACACTATTGTTACTGGGAAGGATTGTGTGTCTATGGTGTTGTGATATTTGTTAAAAGACTTCCCCAAATCTGTATCTGTATAAATGAGCTTCATATGAGTGAAGGCTCCCTGGGGTTAACAAGGACATATCTGTATTGTAAATCTCAGACTCATTCTTAGGAATTCATATACAACACTCAGAAAACAACCAATTAAGTGATCCATGATGAATAAATAATATATAGGAAATTGAAAAAAACAAAGAGAATAACTGACATGAAAATTGAAAGGTGATAGAAAAAAATTAATTTGAATACTCAGATGTTAGAAATATGTATGTACATTGGTACATACATAAGTATACACGGGTGTATGCATGCTTGCATAATTTAATTCTGAACTGACTGCTGCATTCTTTCTTTCACAGTCATTGGAAAATATTTTCTGTGTAGCTGGAGGCATGCCTATACGTGATATGTTTGCAGTTAGAAACAGAGATGACTGTAGGTAGACATCCTCCTCCCTCAGGACCAGCACTGTGAGTGGGCAATTTCATACTGTGATGTGCTCTGAAAGGCACCTGTTCACCAAGGACTAGACTCAGTTCCCTACCCTCCTGCCTCCTACTTCATCTGCACTGCTCTACCAGTGTGCTTCTCTGGGACTTCCTATTCCAGAGGCAAGTCTTTTGAATTGCCCATAGCAACACCCTGATCGACTAAGTACCTCCAGTGATTTTATAGGCTGCTAACCATTGATGGAGTGTGGTAAATTATCATTAGAAAGTATCTGGAGGTTTCATTTTGCCATTTTTCTGCAAATATACATTTTAATGGTTGCTTCTTATTTTAACCCTCCATTTCTTTCATCTGATATCTGTCACTAGACCAGTATTTTTCCTTCAAAAATGTGACTAAATTTTTGTCAATATCATGGCATATTATTTTAAGTGCACAGCTATTAAACAAGTTAAAATATTACTATATGTGAAATGTGATGCTGTGTGTAAATATGTATATGTGTGAATGTGCACATGCACACACAAACAGACACACACACACACACAGACATACAGTGAGCAAGTAAGGGAACAGAAAAAGAAATACGAAGCAGTTTAACTATTTCAAAAAATGGTTTATTTTTATGTTTTTAAAATCCTCTAGAGTTTGTATTTGTGTAATAAATAATATCTTATTGTAAATGTCTTATAATCCCCTGCATATATTTTAATTATTAGATGACAATAAATTTGTTGCTGCATACATTTCTATTGTTTTGCTTAGTGAGAAAATTTACCTTACCATTTTCTGCTCCTCTCATGCTGGCTGTTGCAGAGTACTTTTAGTGCTTCAGCTATCTTATAAGGAACCTTTTAGTAAACAGCAACTTTTTCTTTGGTCATATAGCACTAACCTATAAAAATAAAAGTAGCCAGCCACTTATCATTAATAGAGTAGCAAGTATTGATTTTATATGATATTTAAATAATAAATATTAATACTTATTATTATATACCAATACTAAAATACAAGATATACCTATATCTGCCCCATGTCTCTATGCTGAGATTACTTCTTTCTGTGCCACAACAGGACATTTTCTGTCCCTGGGAGGAAGTTAAAGGATATTGGTGCCCTAATTTTTAATACTCAATATTGATCTTTAATTTACCATTTTATTATACTATATGAGTTAATATTTGATTTAGTTATTTAAACAGTTTAAATAATTTTAGTTTTAGTAAGTAAGTTTTGTATACAATATATTTTGATGACATTCTCTCCCTGTCCCCAACCAGTTTCATATCTTCCCCACCTCTCTACCTATCAAATTTCATGTTCTCTCTCTCTCTCTCTCTCTCTCTCTCTCTCTCTCTCTCTCTCTCTCTCTCTCTCTCTTCTCACACTCACACACAAAACATAAAAGAAAAAAAACAAGCAAACAACAACAAAACACTTTTCATTTTGGTATGTAAATATTTGAAGCTTCTTTTAAGCTTAAGTTTAAAGTGTACTCAGTCTCTTTTTTTAATTTTAAATTTTACAAAACCTTCTACAGATCAGGAATGTCTTACCAAATCTAAACAGTCCAAGCTGGACATAGTAACACTCTCCTCAGCGGGGACAGCCTCAGCATTACTTTATTGCCTTCAGGAAGCTAAAAAGTTCCCTTAGTCTCTGAGGAACCTCACCTCAGGTAAAACCAGATCCTTAGACTGGAAGCAGAGAGGAGTTTCAGGATAAGCGAGTAGGAAATAGACTTGGGGTTTATCAAAAATTGAAAAAAAATGGTGCTCAGAGAAAGAATAAAGCTTGGGTGTGGGATTCTCAAAGAGCAGTTGCAATCGGTGTCTTAGGAGTGGACACATACATCATTTTGGTGCCTCTTCAATTAGATCTGAAAGACTTACTAAGAAATATTTTCATCTTTATTTCTTTTCCCTTCTCCTATAGGGTGGCTCTAGACATGGAATCATGGGTGGGATTACAGTCTGAGAAAGTCAGAAGCCAGTTGGTTTGCAGGAAGTAATTAGACACGTCCTTTACTATGAATGGCACTTTCAGCCAGATTTCTACGAAATTTGAGGCTAACAGTTAGGAAGAGAAAAAGGTCTTCAGCAAGTGATAACTGTGTTGACATTCTTTATACTGCAGTGTCAAGAGTCTCCATACAGACTCTACCTGAGGGGATTCGCTTCTTCCCATGACTTCATAGTTTTCTAGTATACCTCAGCATAGCCTTATAATACCACTAAGCATCTGGAGGGATGAGGCAGTGGATTGTGAGTTTTAGGTCAGAATGAACTATACAGCAAATTCCAATCTAGGTTACCTTATATAGAAAATTCTTGTTTCACACACACACACACACACACACACACACAAATGAAAAATAGCATTTGCGTGAAGAAATGCTAAAATTATAACTGAGGCTGGAAATGGAAAATGACTAACTGATTGTTTTCATGTGCTATTTCGAGGGGTAGGGGGGTGGCTCAATGGATAACTGCTTGCTGCTTAAGGATGAAGACCTGAGTTTGAAGATTCTCCAGCTGAAACCCCTGTGCTGATGAGCAGAGATGGGTTCATTCAAGGGGCCAACCTTGCCAGCCACTCTTACAGACCTGAAGCTGGGGTTCCTAGACAGACTCTCATGATGATGATGATGGTGATGGTGATGGTGGTGGTGGTGGTGGTGGTGGTGGTGGTAGTGGTGGTGATGGTGATGGTGGTGGTGGTGGTGGTGGTGGTCGTGATGGTGGTGGTGGTGGTGATGGTGATGATGGTGATGATGGTGATGGTGATGGTGGTGGTGGTGATGGTGATGATGATGGTGATGGTAATGGTGGTGGTTATAGTGATGGTAGTGGTGGTGGTGATGGTGGTGATGGTGGTGGTGGTGGTGATGGTGGTGGTTATGGTGATGATAGTGGTGGTGGTGATAATGATGGTGATGGTGGCTATGGTGGTGGTGGTGGTGGTGATGGTGATGGTGGTGGTGGTTATGGTGGTGGTGGTGGTGATGGTGGTGGTGGTTATGGTGGTGGTGGTGGTGATGGTGATGATGATGATGATGATGATGATAATGATGATGTTGATGATGATGATGAAACAATAGAGGAAGACACATGGTGTCTGCCTCTCGCCTTCATACATGTATACACAGGTGAGAACACCTGCATGCATATTTTTTACACACACACACACACACACACACACACACACACACACGTAAGCAATTGAACTAAAAATATAAAGTAAAATAAAAATGATAATTTGGATTCATTACATGACTTAAGACAGAAATATTTCTTTGATCTATGACTTTTTGCTTCTCATATTTTAAACTTAGTAAAACTTAAAATTACACATCTCACATTACATTTTACCAGGAAGTATGATAATATGTCATGTATACTATATTCCTACTGTGTATTTATGCTACTTATTTATTTTAATCTGAAGACATCTGCTTGTACTAGAGTTCTGATTTAATTATTATCATTTACTTTAGAGTTTATAGTCGGACGCTTCATTTGTGTGGTCTGCATGTTTATGGTCTCTCTGTCGTTTCAATTCCATTTCTAACGGCAAACTGTGTTCGATGGGTACGCAGAGGCAAGTCCTTGTCTTGTGACTCAGTGGGTCCCAAGATGAGCTTGCTAGAAGTCGTCTTCGCTTCATGCTAAAGGTGTGTGAGACAAGTCTCACAGGGAGAAAGAGTCTTCTAGTTGATTGGAGTAGACAGGCTTTTGGTGTCACTTTTCTTCACCAAGGTGGCACTGTCTTAACTTCTGTCACTTCCCAAGAAAGACATCTCAGCCCATGGGTATGGTTCAGAAAGAAACGTTCAGGAAAAGAATGTATAAGTTGTATATTTATTTTGAGAAACTATCACCCAGCCGAGATAGAGAGGTTAGTCTATTCACATCATCTTGTGTGTGGGAATCTTTCCAGTGAAAAAGCAAAGAAACCATAAAATTAAAGAAAACATCTACGGAGCCCTCAGACACTCAAAAATGCCATCTCCTTTTCTTTTCTTCTGGAATCTCTCTTTCCATGGAAACTCGTTCTGAGATCTCTAAAATAAAACAAATATCAAAATCCTGTTTTTTCCTCCTTCTTTCTAAAATTTGCCTGCATCTGCTCTTGAGGTTCAAATTCAATGCAAATTGGGGAAATGCTGCATTACCGTGGAGAATGATTAAATTAAAATGGGACCACCATGAACTGGGTTCCTTATTCCCTCGATGTGATCTGTGTCTTTTATAAATAAATTATGACATCTTTAGAAATTTTTTTGCTAAAGAGTTTAAAATACTGCTTTAGTTCCCAGTCTAGAGAAAGAAATTGGGACTTTAAAACAATCAAAGTCATATGAAATTAAATGTCTGATTCCAAAGTTACAGATAAAACTAAGCACTTCCAAAATTCTTTGTTAAAAAGATTTGATGCAAAAATCTATTAGTTAAAAGAAAACAACTCCATAAACTCTGATTGAATAAATAATTTACTTAATTTTTAAAAGGAAGAGAAATTTACCCAGTAAATTATTCTTTTGGTGATACTGGTGTGTAATTGCTTAGAAAGTCTACCACACAACAAAACAACTCAAAGGTACTGTCAACTTCTATATTCCTTACAGAACACATAGCTTTCTTTTTTTACCTTCCCATCTTGTGGTAAGGGTTCACTATTAAATTTAAATAGTGTATGCTGAAACTCTGTTTAAATGTGTACTTTGTATTCTTTTCCAATTCTCTTTCTTTGAGAGCAAAGTGCATTCCACACATCATAAATTAATACCGAGAAATCTGAATGTACCCCAATAGAGTCTCTCAGTGATGTCTGGAAAGCCAGGCCCTTGTTTATTCTGTGTGTGGCCACTTTGGTTATTAGTGGGGGTAACACTGGCCGCCTTGCCCCAGATTTATGAGACTTGGCAAAGGCCTTGAGAAAACAGAGCCCAGTTTGTCTCAGCAGAAAACATTATTAGATACTAAATAAACATTAATTTAGGTAAACTGGTTCTCCTCAGTCCAAAGGAACACGTTCTTATTCAGATTTCACTCTGATGGATGAAAGACTGCATGAGGGAATTTCGTTATAGAAACCACAAAGAAGGTCAATTTAAGTAATAGCTAAAGCTCTGTCCCTAGGACACCTTCATGGTCCTTTCTGGAGAGCAGTGGTCCTCTGCCAGGGATGGCATGCATCATGTCCTTCTCCCATGGGGGAAAGATGAAGGAAACACTCCATCTTTTCAAAATAGCACAGAATACCCAATAGTACAATGATTGATTTTCTCTGGATTCTCTGAATCTTTGAGAAATGAAGCATATTGTGCATTTAATTAACATTTGATTCTGAAATAGATTATGGACTGTGAACATAAGGAGGTTAAAACACTCCAAAAAGTAACTTGAACTCTCTCATCAAGAAGTGAATGTCATAAAAAAGATGGAAAGTGAGTGGCTGATTTGTGCATTAGGTTAAAAAGAGAAAGTTGCTGCAAGGACAGTATGCCATATCACGTTGGCTCCTGGGCTGGAAAAACCAGCTGTGAAAAACATTTTGAGATCATCTTGAAAATTAATGTAGACGAATTATTAAACAATGAAAATAGTTAATAATAATAAAGAAATTAATTTGAGCAGGTTGTTAATTATAATGTTCATTCAATTACTACTGTAAAATACTGCTGTAAAATATATCTACATGTATGCATGTGTAAGTGAAAACACCAGAAAAGATACAGAAAAATTGCACAGCAACAATTTAAACTGGACAACGGATGAAAATATATCTTTATTCTTCTTTTTGTGTACCTGTAATTTTAACCCCTCAGATTCAGATTTGCTTAGAAGTATCAAACTTGTTTCCAAACAATATAAAACTGATCAAAATTATTTCTTCTCTTTGTTGTAATGGCTCTCAATGAATCTCGAATTATTTTTATGGTACCAAACATACAAACCTTTCTCTGAATGAATGACTATTCTAAGTCCTCACTATGACTAATAATTCTATACAATTATTCATTATTAAGCCATTCCCATGAGGGAACCAGAGAAAATCTGGGTTAAATGGATTTTGCTGTTAACAGGGAGTCCTTGGTAATTAAAACTGGTTGATAATGTACCTGCTTTGCATGCTATAAGCTATGCATTAGAGGGAATAAATAATAGATGTCAGAGTCAGGAAATAAGAACTAAGAACTCTGCTGTAACCTGTCAGAGAGGATTGGAGCTGTGGTTGCTGAGTGTGATGGATCTTTTCCATTTTGTGTGTAACACTCATTAATATTACATCTTACACTTTATGATGTAACCTGACAGTTTTGTTTTCTATTCCTTACTTACTGCTCTGTAAATTGCATGAGATTTCTCCTCATATGCTCCTTATGGTGTCTACAGTACTGAGAATGGTTTGGAGCAGTTAAAAGATGCCCAGTTAATATTTTCTCAAATGGTACCTAAACGAATTAGCATTCACAGGACTGGTTTAATACTTAACCTTTAAAAAGTTTGCATTTATTTATTTGTTTGTTTATTATGGGTGTGGCACCGCAGCTTATGTGTAGAGAGATCATGGGACACCTTCTTGGAGGTGATTCTCTCCTATGCCAAGAGTCCTGGAAAGTGAACTCAGGTAGTCACCCTCAGTGGCAAGCACTTATACCTGCTGAGTCATAGCTCTTGTCCTGTTTCTTTAACAATAGCTCTGGTAAAGTGAATATTTTTACTCACACTGAAAAAATAATAAAAAAACTGTTCCTATGAGAATGAATTTTGTCTATGCTAATACTTTCATATGCATATTTAAAAATTATAGGGCATTCATTAACATTAATCTATAATAATATACTGATTGACATTATTTGCAAGATACAAGTTTATCTGATTTTTACTTGCTTTGATGTTTCTTGTTTTTCTGCTATCCAAATATAGGTTTAACCTTCATCTATAGAAAAAAGTAAGTGTTGATTAAGTACATGTGCTATTATATTTTGGGCATAGTTGTTTGTTAAAAATACTGCTTGTCCACAGGGACAAATAGCCAAACAAATGGAAACACATGAACTATGAACCAATGGCTGAGGGGTCCCCAACTGGATCAGGCCCTCTGAATGGGTGAGACAGTTGATTGGCTTGATCTGTTTGGGAGGCATCCAGGCAGTGGGACCGGGTCCTGTGCTCATTGCATGAGTTGGCTGTTTGAAACCTGGGGCTTATGCAGGGTCGCTTGGCTCTGCCTGGGAGGAGGGGACTGGACCTGCCTGGACTGAGTCTACCAGGTTGATCTTAGTCCTCAGGGGAGGCTTTGCCCTGGAGGAGGTGGGAATGGGGGGGTTGGCTGGCTGGGGGGAAGGGGAGTGGGGCGGGAGGGGGGAGAACAAGGGAATCCGTGGCTGATATGTAGAACTGAATTGTATTGCAAAATAAAAATAAAATAAATAAATTCCAAATTTTAAAAAAAATACTGCCTGTCATTTAGGATGTATATATTAGTTTACAGAAGATAATACAATAATACCTCAGAAATCTGAAGATGACAGTTTCCTATTTCTACAACTCTGAAATCAGTGACACTGTTAATCAATGAAATGTCATAGTTTCACTAACATCCTCTTATCAGTAAATGTAAAATGATGATGATGTGTATTAATGTGGTATTTTACATTAAATATAAAAAGATACAATACATAATATGAATTTGATTTTTTGAGAATTACTTTTGGAATGATTAAGAGCTTTTTCTTTAAAAACAGCAGTAATAATACTTTATCAAAAGTAATAAATATAGATTAGTGACATTAATTTTAAGATGTTTAAGATTTAAATTTAAAGCATTTACTGACATAATTGGATCTTTATTTTTTTTTATTTTGGTTTTTCGAGACAGGGTTTCTCTGTGTAGCTTTGCGCCTTTTCCTGGAACTCACTTGGTAGCCCAGGCTGGCCTCAAACTCACAGAGATCCACCTGGCTCTGCCTCCCGAGTGCTGGGATTAAAGGCGTGCACCACCACCGCCCGGCGGATCTTTATTTTTTAAATGGTATAAGATAGATATTTATCTTAATAGGAATTGGTACTTTTGAGTAATCTATAATTAATACTGATCACAGACAGTGATCAATGCTAACACCAAATATTACTTGTATATTAATAATAGTAAACACATTGAATAAGTTAAGTTTATCACTTCATTTTCCTCCTCCGATCTCCTATGAATACAGTGCACTGCACACATCTGATCACTTCCTCCATCACCGGCAGCTCTTCTGGGTCTCAGTCATTGGTGTTTGCTCTGCTTTTTAACTTTTAACAAGGATCAGTTCTTGTTATTATTCTTTCAAGTTCTGGGACCCCTTCTCCTGGCAACCTCACCTCATCTGTCCTAATGCTTCCTTAGGGCTGATTACTATCAAAGTTAGGCATCTAGTATGGCTGGTGTCCTCTTGCTCAACTTTTAACTTAGCTGCCTTCTCAATACTTTCGACAGGATATTGAGTTGATAGATAAAGCATATCTAAAATCTCAGATCTTAGTCTTCCTTCTATCTCCTCTTAACTGGTCCTCCACGAGAAGCCTGGGTCTGAATTCTCTATTAATAATGTCAACTCTGTCTTTATATCATATAGAATCTGCCCTTTACTTTTGCCTTCTCTGTAATTAATGCTGCTTTTATCTGCCATGTAAGGAACTTCTCCAGGTCTTTATTCCAGCCTAATGTTTTAGTTAAGTCTTTCTCTAGCCATCTTGTGAAACTAAAACTTAAGCAAAAACAGTCCTGAGACTCTTTGCACAACTTTACACATAGCTCTTGTCACAATTTGGATATGTGCTTTGCTTACTGTGTGATCTCTGTATCATTTATGGGAGCAGTACTGGAGTGGGGAACATTGTTTCTATGTTTTATCTTCAGAGTCTATCTAGAAGAGTCTCTATTACACTTTGAATCACACACACACACACACACACACACACACACACACACACACACACACGAATGAATTTAGAACTGCCGACATTCTTGTCACTGAAACTATTGCTTTTATGATATTTTCTTTCATTTATAACTTTTTTTGTAAAACTTATTATGTGGACCATGTAGGACCTAAGGGTCATAAACTATGTATTTTGTTTCCTGTATCCCAAAGCTCATGATAACTCCATAAAAAGTATTTGTGTATATCTTTGTTCAGGACATATTTTAGAATATTTCCATAGCATGAATTTGAAGATGATTAGTTTATATTAGGTTAGATATTTTCTTAGAAATTTAACTGTTTAAAAATATCTCATAAGTGATAGTGATTACAAAATAACCTCACCACAGTATTCTATATGGAAGTCTGCACAGAATCAGGCTGCAGTCATCATGATGCTAGATTTAAAAACTGGCAGCCATGAAATGCATCTGTGTTCTGCAGGTGTACCCTTCCTGTCTGAACTTCTAACCAGTTCCCAGCTGATTAGCACTATCAGATTTTTTTTATCTGCTCTTGGTATCCACTTATTACTTAGTGTTCTAACTATAGCACTATTATTCACATTGCTATTGGAGCACATGCCTGTTAAAGACAGAATATCATTTCTAATTTGAAGGTGAGACGGAAACAGAGCACTTTATTAGGTGGTGTTGAAATATGTTTGGTCAAGAGGGATCAGAGTTTGCAAAGATTAATCTAATGTGCTAAATCGTATTCTCTGATCAAATGAAAGGCATTGAAACTCTACATTCTAGTAATTGGAAGGCAAACATTTGTGTAAGGTTGCCTTCCTATTGTGGAATACCTGAGAAAATCCAATTAACAGATGGAAAGATTTACTTTGGCTCAGAGTTTCAGATTTCACTTCATGGTCAGTTGGCTCAGTTGTTTGGGGGCCTACAGTGGAACAACACATGGTGGCCTTGGCCCAGAGGATCTCCTTACATAATGACAGCCTGAAAAGCAGAGGAAGAAGAGGGTCTGGAGTCTCATATTCCTTTAAGAGTATGTTCCATGTGACCTACCTCCCTTTACATAGGCTGTATATACTAAGGGCTGCATTACCTCCCACCTGCATCACAGAATCCCCGAGACTAATGCTTCAACACCTGGCCTTGGGCAGCCTCTGTAGACCCAGATAGCATAGTATTCGGTAGCATACTGTGTTGTTAATGTTTACAAAATGTACACAAAGTTTAAAGATAGCTAATAAAGAAATATCCATTTTGTGTGCTATTAAGAACACACTACAAAATACAAAGCTCAGATGAGGTGCCAAAGAAACTGAGAAACTGTCTTGTAAAACAAAAATAAATAAATAAATAAATTTAAAAATTACATATTTACTAGCCAAGTGGTGTTGGTACACACAATTTCCAGCACTTGGGTAGCAGAGGCAGGTGAAGTCTCTGTGAGTTTTAAGCCACCCTGGTCTACAGAGGAAGTTCCAGAACAGCCAGGAGTAGACAGAGAAACCCTGTCTCAATGAAAAAACAAAAAACTAAAACAAAGAGAGGAGGAGGAGGAGGAGATGAAGAGGAAGAGAAGAAGGAGGAGGAGAAGAAGAGGAAGAGGAAGAAAAGAAGAAGAAGAAGAAGAAGAAGAAGAAGAAGAAGAAGAAGAAGAAGAAGAAGAAGAAGAGAGAAGAAGAAGACATCATGTAGGTAATGGGGTCGATCAGTGAATATTCTTCACTCAGAATTTTTTTTTCAATACAACAAAGATCTTTCTTTATGTAGGAACAATGCTTCAACAACAGAATGTTTTTCTTTGACACAGGGAATTAAATTTTGGTTTAGAAGTGAAATTACTTAAACTGTCCACCAATTTGAAATGTTGACTGTGTTCTGTTCACAGCTGTTTGTTAGCTCCCAAACAAGTACAGTGGCATCTCAGACTACAGTGGAGCCAAGCAGCTTCTGTGCGGTCCTAATGTGTGTATCCATCCATGCCTAAAGTAACTGGCTCCAAGTTCACCAAGCTTAAGTTTTTTTTAAGCAATCAATGTCTCATAAAAGCGAAAAGCGATAAAGTGATTAAGACTTGATAGGGATGATCTTTAACCATTTAGTTCATTTAAATGGTAACAATATGGTCCCTGTTCTCCTGAGTTCCTCAGAGCCTCTGACTCAGCTACTGCATGACCACAGTTGAATCACAGACATCTTGTTCTCTTTACAGCCTTCTTGAATGGGGAACAAATGGGAATGGACACAAGCAATTTAATTTATGAAAAGTGTCAAGTGTAGTTCACACATCACTTAGAATTCATGAAAACTTATTGATTTTTACCAACTCTGTGGGAGAAAAATATAGCATCTATGATATACTCTGCTCTAATTTGGGACTAGTTCATTCCTGACATGAAGGAGAGGGATGTTCTGAAAGGTAATATATAATTTTGCCACATTCCTACCTCTTTCATAATAATATAAGTGGAAAAAATGCAGATATTCCTTTCCAAAGAAAGGGTATTTGCAATGTTAAAAATAAATTTGTATCATTTGCTATGATTTCATAACAGCTTTTCACTTGGTCCCATATATTACCAAAAAGTCAAAGCAATTGTTCAGTAGACGAGCATGTAAATCAGAAGTATCTTGCTGAACATATGTTTTTGGTTGGTTATGAATCCTTTGGAAGATCTTAGATTAATAAATTCATTTGAAAGGATTTATTTTTGTCTTTTGTAGAGTTATTTGAATAATTTTAGTTTACTCTTCAACAATGTCATGTACATTTATAGCACATGGTGATATTTGTCTCCCCCACCCTCCTTTATCCCCATCCCACATCCACCTACGTCCTAGCTCATCAACCTCATTCCCACTTTCAGTGTTTCTGTTCTATTTTTGTTTTTACTATGTGACCCTCTGAGTTTAACCATGCCTGGCAGAATGGGCACAGTTGTGGAGCTATCTAAGGAAGCATGAATAACTCATAGCTATATCACCAAAGATAATGACTCCTTCTCCTTCAGTAGCCCCCCACCTTCCAATAGCTACCCCTAAGTAGGGCTGGGGGAGCTGATGGTGCTAATGGAGCTCTTCCTCCATCTATGACTGTATGTTTATAGGTTCAACTGTGGGCCGACAACTGCAGTTTCTGTGAGTTCATGAGTTCATGGTCATGTTACATCCAGAAGACAGCATTTCAGGTCTTTGATTTCTGTCATACATAAACCACATTGTTTATATAATACATAAATTACATTGTTTCTGTCTGTTGTTCCTCAGTGTTCCCTGAGCATTTAAAGCTTTAAAGCTGATGCCTCAACAGTAGCTTGTTCTCGTTACCTTCACCATCCAGGAAGCTCTGCACTAACCAGCGTTCATTGCAAAGAAAAGCTTCTTTGACCAAGACTGATGATATAACCAGTCTATGGTTATAAGGATAAACATTTAGATGACAGTTGACAACATATCCATTTAGTAAATAGGAGTTTCCTTTTCCAATTTCAAAACAAAAATGCTCATTTTATTACACGAGAGAGACGTCTCAGTGCTTACACAGACTTACTGCTTTTGCAGGGGCCTGGATTTGATTCCAGCACACATATGGTGGTTCACAACCATCTGTAACTCCAGTTCAGGATTTCACACCCTCTTATGACTTCCATGGCACCAGAAATGCACATGCTACACATTCAGGCAAAGCACTCATCACACAATATCATTTTGTAGCTAAAAATCTTGAGGAAATAGATAATATGCAGTGGAAAATGGTTTCAGCAATGCTCAGAAACTTGAAAAATATGAGGCTTCTCATTCAATCCTCAATATGTTCTATTGTTTATAACGCAAAAGCTCTCAGAACAATTCCTTCTCATCATTAATTATAGTTTATCAAGTTCTTGTAATAAATTTTGATGTTATCAGGTAATTAAAGAAGATCATATTTTAAAGAAATTTCCTATATCTTTCTATTTCCATGAAGTTTAGTGTTTACTGAATCAGAAAAGTGGATGCTTGTTATGTCTCCACGTTATTATTTGGTGATTTCTTTACATTAGTTAAGTTTTTGTTTTGAGGTTAGTAATTTTCTATGAGCTATTTGAAGTAAATAAAAGAAAATGTACACTTTTGATGTCCAAGCATCTAAACATTTTGGTGAGGTAAGAGGTGCCTAAAAGTCAAGTATATATTATGACATGTGGTTTAGTGTTCTTAGTGGATTTCTGAGTATGCAAGCAAGTGGATCTCTTATTCTTGTGTCTTCTCTCAGGCTCTTTCTTTTGATTGATTTTTTTTCTTGTCCAAGTTGTGATAATTTGTTTTATCTGCTTATATTTTATTTTGTCATATTTTTAAAAAAATGAATGAATGAATGAATGAAACCTGACCAGGAGGATAAGGTTAACAACTGAACTGTTGCTCATACACTCTAGGAGAGTGAAAACCAGTGTTCTACAATGGAACGACACTGGCACTCCACCAGAGCAGAGTCCTGGTGTTCAGGAGCAGTTAACCTATTCTGTATTATGTTCTCCACAGTTATTTGTGCTGTTATTTGGCTGCTGTTTGATGGATTTTTTTTTCTTGTGTGTGTGTGTTGGGGGAGGTATTTATTTTGTTTTCTTGACTTGGTGGGTTTTGTTGTTGTATTGGGCTTTTGATTTTTGAGAAAGAAAAAGTGTGGGTAGGGATGGGGAGATGATCTGGAAGGACACACTCACAAAAAAAAAGTCAATTTTTTAAAAAAGGAATAGATTAGGCCAGGCGGTGGTGATGCATGCCTTTAGTTCCAGCACACTGGAGGAAGAGGCAGGCGGATCTCTGTGAGTTTGAAGTCAGCCTGGGCTACAGAGTGAGTTCCAGGAAAGGTGCCAAAGCTACACAGAGAAACCCTGTCTCAAAAAAACAAAAATAAATAAATGAATGAATTAATTAAAAGGAATAGATTAGGCCTGAGATTTGTTAGTTAAGGACAGTTGATGTTAAAACTAATCCCAAATTAGAAACTTAAAAATAAAGATAGCTGATTCTTAGGGGAAAAAAACGACTCAAGATACATGCAGCTTTATTTGATCTAGTTAGGTCCCCAAATGCACGTTGTAACTAAGAGCATTCTAAGTTAAAAATGTATTTAGTATATTTAACCTGCCTAATAGTCCAGTATAGCTTGGCAACATAGCTCAAGGTAGTGCATTGCTTCTTT